>NW_024380085.1:0-38121 GCF_016835505.1 Polypterus senegalus
ATTTTTAAAATTTTCTTTTTTTTAAAAATTTTTCCCCTTTAAAAAAAAAAGTTTCTGGGCTTTTGCCTTTTTGGGAAATTTAACCTTTCTTTTTTTTCCCCACCCTTTTTCCAAGGGGGTAAACCCCCCCCTTCCCTTTGGCCCCAAATGCCGTTTTTGGCCCCACATTACGGGAATTGGTTTTTTTTAAGGCGAACAGGGTTCTCAGATTGGAAAATGATAAACTGGTAAACAGTTTTCCACCTCTTTAATTTCTTTCTTTACTTGATTTCTTTTCTTAAAAACCCCACTTGCAAATCAAGGGAAAGGGGAGAAAATGAACAGAGCTCTTCACCGCGGCTTTGTTTGTTTTTGCTTTCTCTCTTTTCTCTCTCAGCGGTACAGCCGCGATAGGCAGGAAACCGTCCAACAATCCCCCTCCCCCCCCCCCAGCAAAACCGTGGAATTGGGGATGGTTGGGAAAAACATCTGGCTGCAGATAGGGGCAAACAGTGCCAATCTCCTCCTCCCCCTCCCCCCCCTCCCCAGCAGGCAGGGCTCTATCTATCTCTCTCTCTCTCCCCCAGCTCAGCACAGCTCAGGCAGGCAGGAAAAAGGGAAACTGGCTTTTTGTATCCAGTGCGTGGTTTGAACAAGCAAAGTTTTCGATTTTTTGGTTAAAACCGGGGGTTGTTTGGGAACCCCGGGGTTGGAACGGGGTTCCATTATATATATATATATATATATATATATATATATATATATATATATATATATATATATATATATATATATATAAAAACACATACACACACATATATATAAAAAACATATATATACATACAAACATATCTACATATATACATATACACACACACACCTTTATATATTTTAAGTTCTTTTTAAAATTTTAAATAAAAGGGAAATTTTTTTATTTATGACAGAATATTATTCTAATAAATCAACTCAAACCTTAAAAAACGTTGCTCTCCCTAAAAAAATATCCTGTCTAAATTAACAAGTTAGAAAAAAGTAAATGTTAAAAGAAAAAACATTCAAACACTCTTATTGTAATTTTTTTTTAAAAAAAAAAACTTTAAAATTTTTAAAAATCCAAAGATTTTTCTTCCCAAAAAAAATTCCTTAAAATTATACAAATTCAAAATGAACTGGTGCATAACAAAACCTGGAAACATAAAAAATTTGTTTTTTCAGCAAAAAAAATCAAATCATTCATTTCTTTTTCTCATATTCATTTTATCAAATTTGGAAGCCCGGACGGAAAATTAGATTTTTTGTTTGGTGTGAGGTTTTTTGTGGAGATTCTCAGGATGGACTGCATGCTCATCATGAAAGGGGCTCCCTTTTTTTTGTTATACTGGGAAAAGGGTTCTCACACGATTTGCACCAAACATACACAAGGGGTTGAACCCTATGTAGACAGGCTGGGGTTTAAATGGGTAAAAAATTTGGGTCCTTTGGGTTCTATTTTTGCCTTCGTGTGCCATTACCTCGCTCAATCCCCTCCATCAATCTTACAGGTGATTTCCACGGAAGCAAAGGGGTTTGGGAAACAACTAAAAATTTTTTTACCTTCAAAAGTCCCCAAAAACCCCATGCGCCCCATTGTATATAATATATATATATATTATATATATATATATATATATATTATCAAACGGTTCCCAAAAAGTTGGGACACTATACAAATGTGAATAAAACTGAATCAATGATGTGGAGGTGCCAATTTCAATATTTTATTAAATCAAAACCCCGGAAAAAAGTTTCCAGAAAATTTTTAAATTTTAAAAAGGGAAAAAATTTGATTAAAAAGGTGTAAAAACCCCAAAAAAGTTGGGGATTTCACCACTTTGCATCTCCCTTTTAAAACTCCAGGCGTCGGGGACCCCGGGGGGGACCAGTTTTTCAAGTTTAAAATAGGTCTTCCCCCTTTTTCCAATGGCCTCTCTGTTAATGGGGGCCTTCTTTGAAACCCCCTTCCCCCTTTTATATGAAATGCCTTTTAATGAAAGATCTGGACTCAGACGGGCCCTTTCATTTGGGTCCCCCTCAGAAGATGTTGTGGTTAGGGTTGCGGTTTTCTTTTGAAAATGCGGGGGTTTCCGAAAGGTGGCGTCTGGATGGGGCAAAGTTTTTTCTAGAACCTGAATATATTTTCTGCATTGATGGTGCCTTTCAGACATGCAGCTGTCCATCCACCCACGCACTCATGCAACCCCATACCATCAGAGATGCGGTTTCAAACCTGGCGTTGATAACAACTTGGGTTGTCCTTGTCCTCTTTAGTCCGGATGAATGGCGTCCCAGTTTTCCCAAAAGAACTTGTCGTGACTCGTCCTGACCAAAAGAACAGTCTTCCATTTTGCCACCTCATTTAAATGATCCCTGGCCCAGATGACAGCGCCTGAGCTTATGGATCTTGCTTAGAAATGGCTTCTTCTCACATGAGAGTTTCGCAAGCTTGGTGCGTGCGATGGATTGTGTTCACTGACAATGGTTCTGGAAGTATTCTGAGCCCATTCTGTGATTTCCTTTATAGTAGCATTCCTATTTGTAGGTGCAGTGCTCGTTTAAGGGCCGGAATCATGGGCATCCAGTATGGTTTC
Source organism: Polypterus senegalus (assembly GCF_016835505.1). Lineage (NCBI taxonomy): Eukaryota > Metazoa > Chordata > Cladistia > Polypteriformes > Polypteridae > Polypterus > Polypterus senegalus. The sequence continues at coordinate 2,607 of NW_024380085.1, forward strand.
ACGGTTGACCTACGCACACAGATTGTCAGATTCTCTGAATCTTAGGATGATGTTATGCACAGTTGATGATGATAGATGCAAACTCTTTATTAAGCTAGGTAACACCTTTCTGATTGCTCCACTATCTTTGGCCACAACAGGCCAAAAGTTTGACACACCTCTCATTCAATGTGTTTTCTTTATTTTGCACCATTTACATTGGTAGATTCTCACTGAAAGCATCAAAACTATGAATAAACACATGTGGAGTTATGTGCTTAACAAAAAATGTGAAATAACTGAAAACATGTTTTATATTCTAGTTTCTTCAAAATAACCACCCTTTCCTCTGATTACTGTTTTTGCACACTCTTGGCATTCTCTCTTTGAAGGCTTCAACGGTAATCACCGGGAAATGGTTTTATTTCTATACATATATATTTGTCCTGGATGCCAGGCTGACGAACGGCCCGGGAAGCCTTGGAGTACCAAGTGGCGTGTACCCATCTGGGATCATTGGGGACCACCTTCCTGGATTGCTTTGGGGCCCGGGTTCAGGGCAGGGAAAGCCCTCTGTAGAGGCCCCGTGGAAACAGCCAGGAGGTGCCCCAATCCTTGGGGACTTGTAACCGCGGCACTTCGCACCCAGGAAGTGCGGGGGGGAAGAGGCGCTGCGAGAGCTTCGGGAGACAACCTGCACTTCCAGCGCTGGAGGGAATGCGGGAACCACCTGGGGTCACCCGGGGCGATATAAAGGGCCGTCTCCCTTCATTCGGGGGCTAAGTTGGTGGAAAAGAGGACAAGAGCGAGGAGGTGTGGAGGCGGCCGAGAAAAAACATTGTGGCCAGAACTGGTGTTGGGTGTTTTGTGCACATTGGACTGGGTCTGAGTGACCATAAGTATTGTATATATTTGTAAGTAAACCGTGTCTGTTTTCCCGATGCTAGAATACCAACGCAAGGAGAAGTAGTGTGTTAAAAAAGATCAGAAAAGAAAAGGAAAAATTTTAAAAATAGCGTAACATGATTGTCAAAGTAATTGTTTTGTGTATTTGGGCAAGCGTCACAAAGTTATTTAGTCTAGCTCCATCAGAAAATGTACCACGCGTCTGACCGCCTCCTTTTCTGTTTTCTCACAGCTTGGATTGCTGCTGTCATATATATATATATATATATATATATATATATATATATATATATATATTATAACACACACACACACACACACATACATATATATATATATATATATATATATACACATATATATACATACATATCTTCATATCTACATATCTATATACATATCTACATATACACACTATATATATATACATACCTATCTACACCCTATATACACACACATACAAATACATACACACACACAAATTATATATATGTGTGTATGTAGTATGTCCTTTTAAACTTCTCTGTATGTATGTGTGTGTGTGTATTATATATATATATATATACAAAATACATACATATATATAAAATACATATACTTTGTGTATAGCTTTTATATATGTGTGTGTATAGCTTTGTCACTGAGTGCAAGGGAGAAATAATAAAATATAGTCTATAATTTTATTAAACAGTAAAACATTAGCTTTTTAAAGTACAATTCATTGAGGCCTACTAGGGGGTTTCAGGTAAACTACATTTTAAAGACTGTGTAACACAACAGGTAAGTAACTAACAGCAGCTAAAATATATATGGATCATCTCCGGTAGTAGATCCTTTTGAAAGGTACGGGCTGTGGGATAGAAATTACATTTTCTATGTGAGCGTTCAAATTTTTTCCTCTGGTGTATTTCCTTACCGGCATTTAAAAGAAAATTAGTTTTTGTGTCCTCTACAATGTTAAGCGAGAAAGGCTTTGGTTTTGGGATAAAAGGAAAAAGGTGTAAAGAAAGGAAGAGTTGCCTTTTTTTCTTTTATATAGTATAGAAAATGTGTTCACTGGCGTTATGATAGCCTTTGGGGACGTGGGCGGTGGGTCTTGTGTAGACTGGTGGGCGTCCTGCGCCATTTCGGCTGTGATGGCACTTCAGTCCTCTACTGGTTTGTCTTCATAACCCGAGGTGAGAACCTCATTCTTATCGTGCAAAGAAAGTGTGATGCCTTAATATTATTTTCCGGGGTGTAGAAAAGGGGTCCGTGTTTGCACTTGTCTGGGCTATAGCGCGGGGAGGATGAAAAAATTAAAAGTCTCACTTTGACTTAAGGCAGAGCCCCAGCCCAAGCGTCTCAAGGCTGGCACAGTATCCCAGCAGCTGGCTGCTTCGACTTTTGCTGGGCAGGAGACCCAGTTTTGCGACCGTTCATGATATCAAAGTCTCACCCTCTTTGAGGTCATTCATATATATATATATATATATATCAAAATACCACCCTAACATGAGTAGTGTGTTAAAGTAATGAAAAGAAAAGGAAACATTTTTAATAATGTAACCATGATTGAAAATTGTCATGAGTTTGCTGTCATATATATACCTCCCTAAATAAGTCACCCTCGTTTTGCTCTTACTTTATTTCCCGTTCATTTAACCCACGGACTGAGTAAGGCGGAAAAATTATAAAATGGAGGAGGATGGCTTTACCAAAACAATTATTGATGGCCGAATCGATTATTCATAAAGCTTGAATTGGTGATCTGTTTTCTGTGTTAACCTCATATTTTTTCATCTTCTTCTCAAACTAAAGGTAGTGCGAGGGTAAAATGAATGGGATGCTGATCAAAGTAATGTTGTACCAGGGAAAACATGCATTGACAAAGCTCCCTTTGCTTGAATGCAAAGTGTGATTAAATGCATTATTTTTAGCGGGGTTATGGAGCACATGCATGAGCTTCTCAGCTGTGCTTGTGCTGAAAGGAAAGATTTTAAAAATAACACGATTTCAATTAACCTTTTGTAAAAATAGTGCCTGGAGGGATTCAGTGTGGAGAAACTCTATAGAACAGGGGTGTATTAACTTGTGGTTTTTTTTGTGAGTATTTGGTGGCAGTGTGAATTGCTTGAGGGAAGGCAGTTAGCTGCAGAGCTCAGCTCAGAGCCAAATGAGATGAATGGGAGGGAGATGATGGTGACTCCCTACCAGTAACTTCAATCCCCACAAACATAGTCTCTCGAATTTGCATAAGCAACCTTCACCTACAATTTTAACTTAGTTACAAAGTGATCAAAACTCTGTTTATATCCTCGTCCTCTCCCTTAAACTTGTATCCCGCATTACCTGTGGGCATGTGAAACGCCAGGTAACCTGTCTATGAACTTAATTTAAAAATTTAGGTTTACACCTTGCTTTCTTTCTGAGGTAGCAGCAGTCATGAATATGGTAGTATATGTCACTTCGCTTCAAACTTCTTATTGTTTAGCTGCCTTCTCAATTATATAATGCATGTTTTCGTTTGGAGTTGACAGTCAGTTCCGCGTGATTACGTGGGAGGAGTGATGATGTCACACAAAAATCCGTCCCCCGTCTTTCCAGCTTAACTCCATTACAGTTAATGGAGATAAATACCTTCCCGTTATGACCATTAGGCGTAGAATTTTTGAAATGAAACCTGCCCAACTTTTGTAAATAAGCTGTAAGGAATGAGCCTGCCAAATTTCAGCCTTCCACCCACAGGAATTGGAGATTTAGTGATGAGTGAGTGAGTGAGGGCTTTACCTTTTATTAGTATAGATTATTTACCCTACTAAAATTAAGGCACCTCACTCTCAGATAAACAGACTTGAGCTGGGTGAACTTGGTGTCCGACTAAAGCTGTGTTGGTGGGGATGGTGTATAATGCATTATATAATGCATGTTTTTCTTAAGCGCTTTTGAGCTCTTCCTGGTTTTCTGACTGGTTGACAGTCAGTTCACGTGATTCGTGATGTCACATGAAACTCCGCCCCCCGGCCACCCGTCAACTTCATAACAGTTTTGGAAAAAAATAGCTTCCAGTTATGACCATTACGCTAGAATTTCAAAATGAAACCTGTCCAACTTTTGTAAGTAAACGTAAGGGAATGAGCCTGACAAATCTAGCCTTCTACCTACAAAAGGAATTTGGGGAATTAGTGATGAGTCAGTGAGTCAGTCAGTCATTCAGTGAGTCAGTCCAGTCAGTCAGTGAGGGCTTTGCCTTTTATTAGTATATATATATTGTGAAGGATGGCGGCCATTTATCCCAGCCAATACCCCAAGCCGCCAGGTGGAGCCCTCCTTGCAGTGGGAGGTCCCCAGAAGCCCAAACAAGGCATCATGGACAATGGAGTTTTATGAAAAGCCCTGCTGGATCCGTGGGGGCCACAGGGGGGGCTGCAGGGAGGGACCGAGGGCCGTGCCCTGTGACCTGGAGGTTGATCTAGGAAGAGACGGACTTCGGGTTGAAGAAAAGAACTTTACCTGACCGGAAGTGATTGGGGATCACATGGACTGGGGATTGAGAACACTTCGGGTCGGGGGTGTATAAGGACTATGGGAACTCACAGACAATGAGCTGAGCTGGGTGGAAGGGGTGCAAGCTGCTGGGAGCTGGAGGTTTGGGTTTTATTTGAGAATTGTTGATTTATATGAGTATTGTGGTGGGGTGTGCTTTATGCACTGTGGAAGAAAATAAAGTCAACATTTGGACTTTTACCTGGTGTCTGGAGTGTGGACAGGGGTTCAAGGGGCGAGACGCCCTATGATTCACAGGGGGTTGGCAGGATACTCTAGCGTGGTTGCAGAGGACCTGAATAAAATATTTCTGTGGAGTAGCAACCCGGGGAAGACTACAGAATCAGGAATCACCACAGAATCAGGAACCGAAAAAGCGAGTCCAAAATGGAAAGAAGAAGGGAAAACAAGCGACAAGCGAGCAGTGCGTGGAGTGCAAGGGCGGCCTTCGGGAGGAGTTAAGGAGATGCCTTACAAGTCCGGAGAAACCCCCAAAAAGCAATGATCCCTCTAAGATGCGTGCCAGGAGCACATTAAAATCCTTTTATTGTTTCTCCCCTGCCTGCATTTACCTTGGAGATGACCACCTGGAGGCCGAGGGAAAAAGGAGATTTCCCCGGGCGATGGCCTTCTCCTGGAGCCAGGGCCTAGAAGTACTTCCGCTGATGGCAGCCGGCGGGGACCGGTAGCAACCCGGTGCATTCTGGGAAGGAGGAGCTCACGTCCTGCTGTTTGCCGACCCCGAAACGGACTTGGTCTTTCGAGGGAAGGGGGACCCCGGCGGGCATCGCTCAACCCACAAGAAGGTAAGGAGGGTGGGAAGTAGCTGTCGGATATGCAAAAATATTGGACAGACCGCAGTTCCGAAGAGAATTTCGACCCTCTGAACTCAAGTCCCAGAAGCCTCCTTCGACCCGTAAAGAGCACATGCCGAAGCCAGCGTGCTCATTATCCCGGCGGCAGAAGACAGACAAGGAAGTAGTCTTATGCGGTCAAAATATATAATTATATAAACTTGCGGGGCTCGAAAAACTAATTGAGCCCGTGCGAGTGTCTTACGGGTCCTGACAACCATTGAAAGATCATCGGGGATTTGGGGCTGCAGCCAAGGAGCCGTTGGAAAGGTGGGGGGCCCTACATCGGCGATTTGGTGGGGAGCCTCCGTAATGAATGATGGGGCGTACAGGTAAGGAACCCGTATGTACATAATAGAGGGGCCGGTGTGATCGGGCCCGCGTTTAATAAATGGGGTGCCAATACCGCAGTACCCTGCAAAAGACGTACATTAACAGTGGTCAGCGGAAGGGCTAATCGATCGGGCAGCTAGACAGTGCTGTTTCCCCGGACCCAAACCCCGGCTTAAGAGCGCCCCCACCGGTAATTTGTAAATCAAGAGGGTGTAGACAGGAAAAGGGCTCTCTTCTTGTAATAGAGAGCCCAGACTGTATTGCCCAGATTAAAAAGGAGGCTCAAAGGGGAAAGGGAAGTCTCCTGACAAGAAAGGAATAGAGACAGAAATGGAGAAAGCACGTTAGAGGCAGGGGTTTCTCTCCAGCAAAAAGCGGACCAAACATTTCCTTTTTTCCAGTCCGTAGAGAATACCAGGAGGACAGAGGCAGTGTTTGGGTGCGAAGGTTGGGCCTATTTGCGGAACTGTCCTTGGAGAGGGGGACAAATTGATTTGGAATAATATTCCCCTAGGTTCTCCAGGGACCAAGATATTATATTAATCAGGGCCCCCAGGGCGTCCTCTTAAAGAAGACTTCCCTCCGGGGCAGGCCGCTCGAATAATATTCGTGCTGGGGAATACTGTGAGGGTGGCGGCCATTTATCGGCCAATACCCCCAAGCGCCAGGTGGAGCCCTCCTTGCGGGGTGGAGGTCCCAGAAGACCAGCAGGGCATCATGGACAATGGAGTTTTTTTGCAAAGCCCTGCTGGATGCCGTGGGGCCACGAGGAGCTGCGGGAGGACCCGAGGGCTTCTTAGGTGCCCTGTGACCCCGGGGGGTTAATCATAGGAAGCGGCCCGGGCTTCGGGTTGAAGAAAGAACTTTACCTGACCGGAGTGATTGAGGATCCATGGACTGGGATTGAGAACACTTCTGGGTCGGGGTGTATAAAAGACTATGGGAACTCACAAACAATGAGCTGAGCTGGGTGGAAGGGTGGCTGGCGTCTGGGAGCTGGAGGATTGTTTATTTGAGAATTGTTGATTTATAGGAGTATTGTGGTGGAGAGTGTGCTTTGTGCACTGTGGAAGAAAAAAAAAGTCAACATTTGGACTTTTACCTGGTGTCTGAGTTGGACAGGGGTTCAAGGGGCGAAGGCGCCTATATTCACAATATATATATATATATGACATACATGTACATATATACAAACACATATACTATGGGGTGCCAAACAGGCAAATAAATTGATTTTGTGAATATATAAAGTTGGCGTCAGAATATATAAAAGTCAAAACCTGAATATATAAAAGTCAGTGTGGGAATTTATAAAAATCATTCCTGATTATATAAAGTCAACATGCGGGTATACAAACTCACTCCTGAAATATAAAGTGAAAGTCAAATCTATTGATTGAAACTCTAAACTGAACTAAGTTAACAAAGCGTATTCAGAAAAATAAATTAAAAACACTGTTAGGTTAATGTTTTGAAAATGATGCATATGCCCTGCCCAGGATTGGTTCCTGCCTTGGCCAGTGTTGGCTGGGGTTGGCTCAACAGACCCCCGTGACCCTGTGGTGGATTCAGCGGGTTGGGAAATGGATGGATATTCCACCACTGACTTTGTATATTCCGGCTGACTTTATATATGAAATTTTTTACTTTATATATTGCAGCGCCTTTATAGCCTATATTCGTGACTTATATATTGAAGATCTGACTTATGATTCCAGTGCTTACTTTATATATTCCGAAATATTCCAACGCCCGTCTTTATATACTCAGGTTTTGACTTTATATATTTGGGAATGACTTTAGGCTACATATTCAAGTTTTGACTTTATATATTCCAGCACTGACTTTATATATTCAAGTTTTGACTTTATATATTCAAAAAACAAGTATTGATTTTTAAAATATATACCGGCGCTTGACTTTTATATTACGTTTGACTTTATTTATTCGACAGTGACTTTATATAATCAAGTTTGACTTCATATAATGAATGACTTTATATATACAAGTTTTGACTTTATATAATTAAATGTAAATCATCATTCATAACTTTTTCTTTACCATAGAAATTTAAAGACTAAATTCAACTTCCCTTCCTAACAAAGATATTTCTGGCGACTAAATAGAAGCTACTTATATCCCAAAATTGAGCTATTGAGCTGTCATGCCTTGCTGAATAAATCACCCTCCTTTCTTACTTTTTACAGTTCATTTTAATCATGGCTAGTGGTGGAAAAATTATAAAATGGAAGGAGGATTACACTGAGTATGGCTTTACAAAACAATTATTGATGGCGTCGATTATTCATAAAACTTCAATTGGGATCTGTTTTTTTGTGTTAACCTCATATTTTTCATACTTTTTTTCCAAACCAAGGGGGTCCGAGGGTAAAATGAATCGTGAATGCTGATCAATGTAATGGTGTACCAGGAATCATGCATTGACAGAGTTACCCTTTTCTTGTGATTAAATCTGATTTTTTCTGCGTTATGGAGCACATGCATGTAGCTTCTCAGCTGTGCTTGTGCTAAGAAAAAGAAACATTTTAAAATACACAATTGTCAATGAACCTTTTTTCAAGTAGTGCCTGGAGGATTCAGTGTGGAGAAACTCTAGACAGGGGTGTTTATTCTTTTGGATTTTTCTGTGAGTATTTGGTGGCAGGTCACAAAAAGGGAACATTCGGTTAGCTCGGACACAGCTCAGGAAACGAAATGAGGTGAATGGGAGGAGATGATGGCGTGACTCCCCCCCCCGCCTTAACTGTCAATCCCCACAACACTGTCTCCAGAATTTGCATAAGCACACCCCACCTGCAATTTTAACAGTACAAAGTGATCAAAACTCGTTTTTATCCTCGTCCTCTCATTAAACTTGTATCCCAATTACGTGGGCATGCAAGCGCCAGCGGTAGCCTGTCCCATATGAACTTTATTTAAACTTTACGTTTCACCGTGCTTTGTTTCGGAGTAGCAGCACTCATGAATATGGAAGTATATCTCACTTCGCTCCCTTTTTATTGTTTTGCTGCCTTCTCAATTATATAATGCATGTTTTCTTCAGCGGTTTTGGAGCTCTTCCGGTTTTTCTCCTGGTATTTTCGTTGAAGCAGTTCCGTGATTCGTGGGGGCGTGATGATGTCACCGAACTCCGCCCCCCTGCTTTGAGCTCAACTCCATTACAGTATATGTAAAAATAGCTCCAGTTATGACCATTCCGTAAAATTTTAAATGAAACCTGCCCAACTTTTGTAAGTAAGCTGTTAGAATGAGCCTGCCAACTTTCGGCCTTTACCTCCAGGAAGTTGGAGAATTAGTATGAGTCAGTGGTAGGTGAGTGAGCCCAGTCAGTGAGGGGTTTTTACCTTTATTGAGTATATATATATATATATATATATATATATATATATATATATATATATATATATATATATATATCTATCTAATAAAAGGCAAAGCCTCACTGACTTGACTGACTGAACTGACTGACTGACTCACTCACTCACTCACTCATCACTAATTCTCCAACTTCATTGTGACAGTTTCATGCGTCCACATTTTGGCAAATCCAACACTGAACCAGTTTCACTGAAACTTAGCAAGCGTTTGTTAACTGTAGCATGGGAGATGGGTGGTCTCGTGAGGGTGTCTTCCATTGAAATCTGCTGCAATGACCCGTCACTGCGTTCACCAGACATCAACACAATTTCTATCGCTCTCCGTGTTAACCTCTGACATGTCAATGGCTGTGAACAAAGAGAAACTTGTAAATAACTCATGAAAGAATAAAGTTACATTAAAACCAAGCACACCATTGTTTTTCTTGTGAAATTCCAATAAGTTTGATGTGTCACATGACCCTCTTCCTATGAAAAACAAAAGTTGGATCCTCACATATACTAATGTGCCACAAACAGGAAGTTAATATCACCAACAATTCCTATTTTATTAAGTGTATCCATATAAATAGCCCACCCTGTATGTATATATACTGTATATATATATATATATATATATATATATATATATATATGCATTGTGCAGCATGAATCACTTTCTTGCACCCCAAAACAGAGGCTGAGTCTCAGTACTTTAATAAAACCAGCTTTATTCAACTTGAAACAGGAACAGCATGTTTGTTTTTGCAGCAGGAGCTACCACTCTCCTATTCACAAACACAGCAAATGGGTAAAGTCTGGGCCAGGGCAATGGCCAAGTCATACTGTTCCGTGCACTTATATTGTTCCTTGCATCACCCATCAGCAACAGGCACTTACTGTAAAGGGGAACTCATGGCTCTCAGTGCTTCCGCACTATATTGCTAGTCTGCGAACATGGCTTCCTCAGACAGACAAGCAGTCCTCCATAGATCGGCAGTCATGCTTCACGTAGTCATCTCATTGCTGAGATAGGTCCTAAAAGTGTTCAGAAACCTCATATATAAATATACTGTATATATATATTGTAATAAAGGCGCTATATTGCGGGAAGCACATATAAAAAGAAAAGACTTTCTTCGCTGTGAGAATTTCTTCCCAGTAATTCCTCCAGCCCCAAATGAAGCACAAATAAACCACACCAGCACTACCTCTCTTGCACCACCACTCCTCCACAAGCTTAGTCCTCCTCCTCCTGACTCTGGCTGCCGAGTGGTGGTTGCTGGCTCACTTTTAGGCACCCAGATGTGTACCAGGTGGTTGCTGCACTTCCAGGAGGCAAACCAGTGCCCAAAGGGGCCAGCTGATCCTGTGCAGCACCTCCTGGCTGCTCCTGCAGAACCCCACAGAGCTGCACAGAACTCCAACCCCCGTGAAGCCCTGAAGGAGTCTGAGGCACCGCTGCAACCCAGGGGTGCTGCCATTTAGTGTCCAGGGGAAGATACTGGGCTTCCCAACTATGTCCCCCTGGCAAATGTGGTGAAGGAGCATCCCGGCCAGTATATATATATATATATATATATATATATATATATATATATATATATATATATATTTATATATATATTTTATAGTAATTAACTTTTCGCAATATGCATTGAATTTTTTTTTATTTTATTAATTTTATTACAATCAATACATAGCAATCACATTTTACAAAAAAAAGAAAAAAAGAATTATGCTAAGAACAGATCAATCCCACCCTTGAAGAGAGAGAAGCAAAGCGTGTCAAATTTAAGGCTTTTAAAAATACCTAAATCAACAAATTCTCTGTACTTTATAAACTTATTTCAAAATATTACTGATTAGATCCTGCCATGTTTTGAAAAAAGTCTGCACAGATCCTCTAACACTGAGTATTTGATTTTTCCAATTTTAAATAATATAACACATCGTTCCACTGACTTAGAGAAGTTTGGGTTCTTCCAGTTTATCAGAATAAGTCTGCTGCCAAAGTTAGTGATGCAATCACAATTTGTTTGTCCTTCTCCACTTTAAGACCTCTGGAAGAACCCCAAACACAGCTGTTAATGGGTTAGGAGGGATTGTGAGTCCAAGACTGTCTGAGAGGTAATTAAAATTTTTGTCCAGAATAATGTTAATTTGGTGCAGGCCCAGAACATGTGACCTAGTGAGGCTGGAGCTAATTTTGCAGCGTTCACAGGTTGGATCATGTCACAGGAAACATTTTGGAGGTTTTAGTGAGACAGATACTCGATATATAATTTTGAGCTGTATAATTGTATGCTTTGCACATATGGAGCTCGAGTGAATTCTCTGCATTGCTACTTTCCACTCCTTTTCTGATATATTAATTGAGAGATCATTTTCCCAGTGTCCTCTTGGATCTTTTGAAAGGAAGGGATTGTAAAAGGATTTTATATATTGTAGAGATGGAGTCTTAACTCCCTTTAAATTGAGCAATAAATTTTCCAGCGTGGATGAGGGTGCCAGATGAGGAAAATCTGGAAGGTTCTGTTTAACAAAGTTCCTGATTTGAAGATAGTAAAAGAAATTTGTAGCTGGAATGTTAAATTTGGAATGTAATTGTTCATAGGATGCAAAGGCGTTGTCTATATAAAGATCCTAAGCAAGTTAATTCCAAAATCTTTCCAGATATTAAAAACTGCACATGTTTGTGAGGGTTGAAAGAGTGGTTCTTTTGCAGGGTGCCACAGAAAGAAGCTTCTCCGCTTAAAATGCTTTCTACATTGGTTCCAGATTCTAAGTGAGTGGAGCACAATTCGTTATTAGTGTATTCGATAAGCTGGTTTATTGGTCACAAGCAAGGAATACAAAGAAGTACTGCAGGATTTTACTTCTATTGCGTCCATGCCTGTGTATGTTCTTCTATTTGTGTCAGGTTCTTATGACTGTATATTTGCCCCAGTAATAAAACTGGAAGTTAGGTAAACATACCGCCTTCTACCTTTTGTCTTTGTAGAGTCGCTTTTGATGCGTGGATGTTTAGAATTCAAATAAATGAGGTTATTGTTGAATCTAATTGCTTAAAAACGATTTATTAATGTATATTGGTATGTTTTGAAATAAAAAGGAGCTTAGGAAGAATATTCATCTTAACAGTGTTAATTCTTCCAGCTAGTGTGAGATGAAGGGTTGACCATCTATGCAAGTCTTGTTTAATTTTTCCATGCAGGCAGAAATTTTGTTGATAAAGAGCTTTATGTTTACTTGTGATGTTTACAGGTATTTAAACTGTTCTGCAATGATAAAAGGAAGGGTGTCTAATCTAATTTATATGCTGCGAATTCACGGAAAGAGTACACTTTTATTCAGATTAATTCTGAGACCAGAGAGCTTTGAAATTCTGTGAGGCTGCTAAGACTGCAGGCACAGAATTTTCTGGATCCGATATATACAGTACCATTCATCTGCATATAATGAGATTTTCTGTTCCAGTCCTTCTCTGCTAATCCCTTTATCTGATGTATTTAGACAATGTATTGCCAGTGGTTCAATGGCAATTTCAAACAGCAGTGGTGACAAAGGCATCCTTGTCTTATGCAACATTCTAGTTTAAAGTAGTCTGAGCAAATGTTATTGATGCAAACTGAAGCTTCTGGGTTAGTATACAGTAATTTAATCCATGCACAAATGTTCGGGCCAAACCCAAACTTCTCCAAAATAGTAAAAAGGTATTTCCATTCAATCATGTCGAATGCTTTTTCTGCATCCAATGATAATAATATTTCTGGGGTGTTTGATTTAGTTGGTGAGTATATTACATTAAACAGGCAAGATTTGAAGACAAGTGTAGGCCCCTAATAAAATCCAGTTTGTCTTGTGATATTACTGGGGGAGCACTTTCTCAACCTTTTAGCTATGATTTTAGAGAGTATTTTAACGTCGTTATTCAGAAGTGAAATTGGTCTGTATGATGCACATTGTAATAAGTCCTTATTTTGTTTTGGGAAGACAGTGATTAGTGCTTGGCGAAAGGTTTGTGGAAGAGATTGGTTATCTCTGAAGCTACTGTAAATGTTACTAATAGGAGGGAGCTAGCTGAGAATTTCTTGTAAAACTCTGCAGGGTAGCCGTCAGAGGCCTCTGCTTTTCCACCTTGAGTGACTTTATAGCATCCAGTAATTCTGATAATGACAGAGGTTTATCGAGCTCCTCCACACTAATAGCGTCAATTTGTGGTATCTGTAATTTATCCAGAAATGCATTAGATTGTATATTGTCTTCTTTAAACTCAGTAGTATATAGGGATTTATAGTAGTCTCTAAAAGTGTACATTATATTTTTGTGTTCGATGATTTTATCTCGAATTTTATTTTTCGTGTTAGTAATTACCGAGATTGCGTTGCGTACATCTTGCTTGTGGATTTGTTGCGCTAAAAGCTTATTAAGCTTTCTCTCCATGTTCATAATAATGATGTCTGGATTTGTAAATTAGTTGTTCGGTTTCTTTTAGTTGTCAAGGGTTTAATTCCTGAATGTAGAGCCTGCCTCCTCTTATGTAGAGTCTGCTTGTAGTCTGGCATGTTCTTCATCTATTTTAGTAATTTTGCTTTTTATCTCTGTACTTTCTTAAGCCGGATTTATTTCTGTGGGAAAGATATGAGATAATCTGTCCTCTTAAGAAGGCCTTAAGAGTTTCCCAGAGTATTCCTGCAGAGATCTCAGGGGATGTATTTGTCTCTAGAAAGAATTCAATTTGTTTGGATATAAATTCAGTACAATTCTCGTCAGCTAATAGAAGCGATTGAGACGCCATCTGGGGTGAGTGTATGGGGCTAAGTAATTTCAGCTCCAAGATCATCGGAGCATGGTCTGAAATAACAATAGCATCGTATTTACAAGATTTAATCTTAGACAAGAAGTTATTATCTATAAAGAAGTAATCAATCCTTGAGTAGCAATGATGTACTGGTGAGTAGAAAGAATATGTTCTTGAATTTGGGTTTAAAACCTCCAGGGATCTGATAAGTTGTGATCAGTTATAAACTTTGTAATTATCTTTATGGTGTTAGTTGCGTTCCCCTGTGGAGGAAGTCTTATCTAAAAGTGATTTAGAACACAATTAAAGTCCCCAGCCATTATAAGTTTATGAGTGTTCAGATTGGGAATGGATGCTAATAAATTTTGTATAAATCCTTATCATCAACATTAGGTGCATAAACATTTATCAAAATCATTTTACAGTTAGATAAGTCTCCCATGACCATCACATATCTCCCTTCAGGATCCAATACTACATCTGATGCTACAAATGGTACTGTTCTATGTATGAGAATTCCCACCCCTCTAGTTTTCTTTGTAAAACTAGAATGGAACATTTGGCCAGTCAGTCTTTTTGCAGCGGAACTGATCCTTACTTAGTAAGTGGGTTTCCTGTAAAAATACTATTTTAGCATTTAGACCTGTTAGGTGAGAAAGTACTTTCTTTCTCTTTAATGTGATTCAGGCCTTTAACATTCCAGCTTACGAGTTAACTGTCCCATCATGGAGACACTGATTCTGAGTTTTTGGTGTCATATTAGTCTTAACTGGAAGTGAAATATTTTAGGTCTTAATTTCCTATTCCCCCAAGAGTTGTTACCATTGCAGCTTATTATTACGTTGATAGTTATAATTATAAAGATTGAGATGATAGATTAGGTATAGATCAACCTGCTCTCTTTCTTCCCCTAACCCCCACCCTCCCTTTTTGCCTCCCAGGTGAGGCTAAAACCCACTTCATGCAGTCCCAGTCCTCTGACATACCCAGAGACACAGCACGTCCAAAGCACATCAAGCCCCATGCAATGGGCTTTTAAGGTTAAAAGATAGAGATATCTGTTACCAATATAGTCTTTAAAGAGGAAAAAAAAAAAAAAGAATTTTGCACTTAATATATATACATATATATATATTACACACATATACATACATATATACATATATATATATATATACATACACATACACATATACATATAATCTTCATCAATTTTAGTGCATTAAGATGATATCCCCAGATAATAAACCCAGGTGATGGTGTTAAAGATGTGTCCAAAACAAGCATAACAAGTCTTAATGCAGTAATAGCAATAACAGCAAACCAAGGGTATGATATTGAACAGTCTCATTTAGGATACACATGAAATAATTAGAAAGAAAAAAAGAGGAGGAAAGCGTAACTAAGCACAATAAAACATAAACATTTAGCCTAGTATACTAAGTAATGATAAGTAATAAGTAAGTAATAATAATATAAGAATATGAGAATATATGCTGATAAAAAAAAAAACCCGTATTTTAAAAACAAATAGATCAGACAGTAGATTATTAATCCTAGCGTTATCATTTACCGCCATGACTCACAATTATGTATCAGAATAGTCCGGATCAGCTTTCTTAACTAATTTCTGCCTCTTCCTTGCTAAGCGAAGACATAGAAATACCCTGCCATTCCACTTTCAGTTTGCGGATACAGGAGGCCGTGTTGACATTGGCTTGCGTAGGCGCTGTTTAATATTATAGAAGCGGGCGTTTAATAGCTGTTGCTGGAGAAGTCAGGAACGCGAATGTGGCAATCTTCATATATAATATCTTCCCCTTTTTTTTTCCTGAGGAGTTCCATCACCTCTAACTTAAATGATAATCGTTCAAAACGAACTATAAAAGATCTTGGTCAGTCTGCGCATTGTTTGATCGCGTGCGCGTAAAGCCACTACTTAACTCTGATTCTGCTTTAAATGTACCCTGATTATTTTAGAAAAAGTTCGTTACGCGAATTTCACGGTTTAAACTTTCTCGATTCTCCGGCAGGCCTTCAATTCTGACATTATACCTTCTATTCCATCTTCTAAAGCAGCCAGTCTGTCTCAAGTTTTTCTCAGTTTTACATTTCAACTGACATTTACTGCTCTTTCCTCGGCACGAGGCAGCTAGATGTTGGCTATTCGATCCGATTGTGAATGTCTCACTAAGATGCTCAATCGATCAGCAAGCGTGCTCAGTTTAACTGAGTTTTTCTCAATCGCGCTTCTTGATTTTCCCAGCACCTGTCAGTTCTAGTTGTACCTCTTGGCGCGCCTTTCATTTGCCTGTTGGATTTCCTGTTTTAATTCCTGTTTCAGTCTCTCTCAAGTGCCTTTGCCGTTGCTTCTCATTAGCCTTCGCTTTTCTTTATATCTTGCCTTAGCTCAGTGAAACAACACTTTTAGTTCAGATAGCTGAAATGTGCCTTCTTGTGCGTGATGAAGCAGCAGACTCTGCTGAAGCCCGTGTCCAGCTCCAGTCCACGTAATTGGAACTGAGCCGCTGGACTCGGCCTTTCCAGTTTCAGGTAATCCTCTCAATCGGGACTATCCACATCTGCACTCCGATGACTTTGCGCTCCTTTTTCGCTCTCGCGGCGGCGATGTAGCGGACCGTGGTCGAGTCTGTACTTTATACCCCATCTGATCCAGGTCTGTCTCTGAGGGTATCTCGAACTAAGGGCTTGCTGATCGCAGCTTGGATGTAACTTTGTCTTGATTCTTCGGACCCCCTTCTTGTTGCCATGTTTATATGTGTTTTACATATACTGTAGCGTCCCTCTCGGGTTGAATAAATACAGGATATCTCTGAATAATAAGCATAATATGAAAATAGCACCACTGCTAAGCGGGCTCCACTTCAGCGTCATCTCGCATCGGGACCGAGACCAACTACTTGTAGCATTGAATTTGATTCCATGTTTAGACTTACGTTGATGCAATGTATAACTGGCGTGAGTGAATATTGTTTCTGTCTCTCTAATAAATAAAGAAGTTTTACAATGTTTGTCCCTGTGCTTTGGTAATTATCATATGCAAAGCTATTCTAAGAGGAAACTGTAAATGCTTTAATACTGAATGGCATATCAAGATCTCTTAGTGTCTAATGTTATTCATGGAAGATGTCCTACATTTCCTTTCTTGTAAGCCTGTTAAAATTTTACATGTCAGAATTGTTAGACCAATTTTGAATACAAATAATCTTGTCTTTTTGCATAGCCCATCACTCATACATAAATTATGCAATAACATTGTGATACATCCTTTTTTCAACAGTATTTCAGCCAGTGGGTAGACCGGACGGTATTAACGGTTGTAGAAATTCTACGGAATATTGTTGATGTTTTCATCTTACACAACATTACCACAAACTGTTTAATCATAGTCTATTGATAAGCATTTAACCAATTTGCCATGTAACTGATTGACAATTTTCACATTAATTCGTTTGTCTTCATTTCTCAGTCCTAGGATTGCCCACATACTCATTTCTTCTGTTGATAACCTTTCGGATGAAATTCTCGGGATGAAATTCTTCAATAAGGAACTTAAAGTGAGGAAAAGTAAAATTTATAAGAGCTGAGAGCGCAGGAAATGTTTCTGACAAAAGCATTCACACGAACGAGAGGTGAGAGGACCATGGGCGGGACTTGAAAAACTCTCTTGGCAATAGTCTCATCTCAAGATTTTTGCTTATAGTAGATATTATATATATATCAAGTTTGGTGAAAATTATTGTGTATTAAATGTATTTATTCAAACCTTTTATCTATATATATTGATAAACACCACCATCCAAATTCGTAAATTTACACTGAAAGAATTACAGTTTGTCAGCCTTAGTCTGGGTTAAATGCCTGTCTTTATTAGTATAGCCAAGTTTGTTAAAATTCAAATATAAAATTAATTTTACTAGCATTGCTACAAAAAAGAGGAAAACCTGAAACTGTCATCATTAAAAAACAGCAACAAATAACTATTTCAAGTGTAATCCCATTCTATTTATGTCAGTGTTTCAAGACCAGAACACTATCAAATGTGGTGGTTTTATCTGATTAAACCTTTCAATATTGTGAAATACAAACAGCAGATTTAATTAAGATACCTAAGCATCACTTGCAGGAAATCTTTTCATTGACTTTTTAACATTTCTCAAGACCACTACAAATCCGGTGCACTGGAATTCACTATACTAGAAATATTTTTTGCTTATCTTTCAGGATTAGCTTCTGAAAATATGCATTGAATGAAACCATCCAGACTAGGTTACTGCTTTGTCAAAGACTTCTAAACACCATAATACCCTTCAAAAATCAATCATGCCTTCAACTCTAAGCTTAATATTAAACTTTTGTGATTTCAAATACTGTTCACATTGGTTTTGAAGTAAAATAAAGACCTCTATTTGGTCTGTTATCCTCTCACAATTTTCCACAAGTGAAACAAAATCACAATTTGCAAAAATATACCAATACAACTATCCTGCCATATTACGTTTAAGCATAAAAATAGAAGTTCTTTATCCTGTATCAACAATTGGTCAATAATGAAATATTATAAGCATCTCTAAATAAAACAACTTACTTACTTCAAATGAAAACTATTAGTAAATAAAAACTTTGCTGCAAGTTTCATTTAAATATTTTTAAGAGCAATTAAATCTTGGATTATTGCTTTATCTTTTTATCTATTCAACCTGACATTCACTCAGTATTAACTGCATGATGCTGAAGGTGGACAACTTATTTGTTAGCAGGAGGCACATAAATAAAAAATATATGATCCTGTTAAACTGACTAGTTGGTCAACCTTGAACAACAGCATATGCTACAAGTTATCTTGTGACTGTGTCTAATCTAATTCTAAGATATAAAATGTATTTTGGTAATATTTATTTTAGGGACATTCCAATTAGGTCTTTAAAGGCAGATACAGATCACTGATTTCATATTACTTGATTAGCCAATTCAGATACCAATTCTGTTTTTTCTTCCTACTTTCCTCCACCTCCCATTTTGCATTAACTATTTTACGGACTTGAAAATTTCATTGAAAAGTCCACTTTGCTGAATTAGTAAGACATACAGGATAACATTTTATTCATATCAGGAATATTCAAAGAGCACGAAAAACATAGAAACCATTAAGTTTTCACCTATGAATAGAGATCCTCAAATATCTAAATATCCAATAATGTTCAATTGTATGTTCAATTAGCTGAAAAATGTGAAAGATTCATGCCAAAAAAGTCTACCATCAACTGCATCCTGGCAGTGAGGGTTCTCATCAAGCACAAACACGAATATCAGCAGAGTTTCTTTGCAGCCTTTGTCGATTTTCATAAAGCGTTCAACTCAGTTGATCAATCTGCCCTTTGAGATATTCTGAGACTTCATGGGATCCCCTCAAGGTTGCTGGATATCATGGCCGGCCTGTACACTGGTACTGGGAATGCTGTGCAGAGTAGAGTCAGAAACTCTGCGTTTTTCCCAGTTGATTCTGGGGTTCGTCAGGGTGTGTTCTTGCTGCTACTCTGTTCAATGATTGCATGGACTGGGTGTTGGGCAAGATTCAATGATCTTGACTTTGCTGATGATGCTTTGATCCACCTCTTGCAGAGTCAATGTAGGCTCTGATCAGGGCTCTCAAGAGACTGAGCAAGGAGTCAAGTGTCTGGGATTGCAAGTGTCCTGGATAAAAACCAAGATCCAGGCCTTTACTGACCTCTTAGGCACAGCCTAAGAGTGTCACTGTCAAGAGTTTAATTACCTCTGCAATAATTTTCATGTCTCTGGTGACTCTTCCTATTAACACTAAAATCCCTGAAACCTGTGAAAAAACTTGTAATCCCGGGCCACCTTAAACTTCACATCTCCTCATCAAGCGTCTTTTGTTTTGCACATATGTCAATCAGCACCGGCAGCAGGCAGCCTGCTACACCATCCCCCACCAACACAGCTTTGAAGTGGTACACCAAGTTCACCCAGCTCAAGTCTGTTTTCTCTGAGAGTGAGGTCGCCTTGCAGAATTTTATAGGGTAAATAATCTATACTAATAAAAGGCAAAGCCCTCACTCACTCACTCACTCACTCATCACTAAATCTCCAACTTCCCGTGTGGGTGGAAGGCTGAAATTTGGCAGGCTCATTCCTTACAGCTTACTTACAAAAGTTGGGCAGGTTTCATTTCGAAATTCTACGTCTAATGGTCATAACTGGAAGGTATTTATCTCCATTAACTGTAATGGAGTTAAGCTGGAAAAGGCGTGGGGGCGGAGTTTTGTGTGACATCATCACTCCTCCTCATTAATCCGCGTGAACTGACTGTCAACTCCAGTCAACTGAAAACATGCATTATATAATTGAGAGAGGCAGTGAAACAATAAGAAGCGGCGAGTGACATATAGTACCATATTCATGAGTGCTGCTACCTCGGAAAGAAAGCAAGGTGTAAACCTAAACTTTTAATTAAGTTCATAGACAGGCTACCGCTGGCGTTTCCACATGTACACGGGTAATGCGGGATGCAAGTTTAATGAGAGGGCCTTGGATATAAACGAGAGTTTTGATCACTTTGTAACTAAGTTAAAATTGTAGGTAAAGGGGTGTGCTTATGCAAATTCCGAGAGACTGTGTTTGTGGGGGATTGACAGTTAAGGCGGGTGGGGGAGTCACGTCATCATCTCCCCTCCCATTTACCTCATTTCGCTCTGAGCTGAGGCTCATGACTACGCTTGCCGCAGAATCTTCGAAGTAACTTCTTCCAGACTGCCACCAAATACTCACAGAAAAATCCACAAGTTAATACTACAAGCTGTCTCTAGAGTTTCTCCACACTGAATCCTCCAGGCACTTACTTACAAAAGGTTACGTTGACAATGCGTGTTACGTTATTTTTAAAATCTTTCCTTTTCTTAGCACAAGCACAGCTGAGAAGCTTCGATGCATGTGCTCCATAGCGTTAAAAATAATGCATTTAATCACACTTTTGCATTACAAGCAAAGGGGAGCTTTTATCAATGCATGATTTCCTGGTACACCGATTACATTGATCAAGCGCATCCCGATTCATTTTACCTTAGCACCACCTTGGTTTGAGAAGAAGTATGAAAAAAAAATAAGGCGTTAACACAGAAAAACAGATCACCAATTCAAGCTTTATGAATAATCGATTCACCATCAATAATTGTTTTGGTAAAGCCATTCTCCTTCCATTTTATAATTTTTTTCGCCACTAGCCATGATTAAATGAGCGTTAAAAAGTAAGAGCAAAGCGAGGGTGACTTATTTACGCAGGCATATATATGGCAACAACTTACTCATGACAATGTCAATCGTATTCACGTTATTATTAAAATGTTTCCTTTTCTTTTTCATTACTTCTTTAACACACTACTTCTCCTTTCACGAGGCGAGGTCTATTATTTCTATATATATATATATATATATATATATATATATCGAGCAGCCAAGCGCGTGCACAGCTATGCCGGCCGGGCAGCCGCTGACTGCGCTTCTGCCTTAGGTCAAAGTGGGCACTTTTAATTTTTCATCCCTCCCCTGCTGCCATAGCCCAGACAAATGCAAACCACGGGACCCCTTTACTACAGCTGACAAACTAATATTAAAATGATTTGCACTTCCTTTTGCGTATAAGATTATGAGGGAATCAGCTCGGATTATGAAGACACGCTACAGTAGAGGACTGACAGTGCCATCACAGCCCGATTAATGCGAGGGTTGCATCTCACCAGTCTACACCAAGACCCGCATGACTGTCCCAAAGGCGATCATAGCGTTAGCGAACACATCTCTCTATCTATACTAATAAAGGCAAAGCCCTCACTCACTCACTCACTCCGCCACTCACTCCTCATCACTAATTCTCCAACTTCCCGTGTGGGTGGAAGGCTGAAATTTGGCAGGTTCATTCCTTACAGCTTCCTTACAAAAGTTGGGCAGGTTTTTATATCGAAATTCACGGCGTAACGGTCATAACAGGAA
Organism: Polypterus senegalus; assembly: GCF_016835505.1. Classification (NCBI taxonomy): domain Eukaryota; kingdom Metazoa; phylum Chordata; class Cladistia; order Polypteriformes; family Polypteridae; genus Polypterus; species Polypterus senegalus. The sequence continues at coordinate 24,413 of NW_024380085.1, forward strand.
GCTGTTTTTCTCCATTTACTGTAATGGAGATGAGCTTGAAACGCCGTGAAGGCGCTGGGGGTTTGACATCATCACGCCTCCCACGTAATCACGCAGTACATAGAAAACCAGGAAGACCTCCAAAAGCGCTGAAGAAAACATGCATTATATAATTGAGAAGGCAGCGAAACAATAAGAAGCGAGTGACATATACAACCATGTTCATGAGTTCTGCTACTTCGGAAACAAAGCACGATGTAAACCTACACTTTAAATTAAATTCATAGACAGGCTGCGCTGGCGTTTGTAATTTAGTGCCTGCCCATATAAGGCCGTCCGTCAGCGCAATCCAATAGCAAACTCCACTAAATATTCACGGGTGAAGGACTGTGCTTATGGGAGAGGAAGATGAGATGGTCAGGGTGGTGTTTGACACAAACTCAGCGAAACTGCGAGAGAAAGTTTTAAGTGCCAGGACTAAGGTAACATTAAATACAGCCATGGACATAGCACCGAGATGGCACCAGCACAGCTGGGAACCTTCGATGCATGTACACGAGCGCTCACATGGAACTGGCGCAGTGCACAGATAAAAGGCAACAGTTCCAAAGAGCGCTGAACAAAAACCGAATTACACAATTGAAAAGGCAGCAAAAAATATGAAGCGTCTGATAAGCATATTCATAAATCCAGCTACTGCGGAAACAAAGCACCACGGTGGAAAAGTCAATGTCCCGCTAAAGGAAGACAGTGTAAAAAAAAAACCCGTGCATGCAGTGTGTCAAGTCTCAGATAAAGAAGAAGCGAGCTGTTTATTGATGCAGTAAGAAGCGAATCGATGAAAGAAACCTGTCATCTTTACAACGATTGACAAACACGGAATGTAACTTGAACACAACACATCCTACAAATATGAGCCTGATTGAAAGAAATAATGATAATCAAATCCTTGATGAGAGAGCAACACTCAGTAACACTCACAAAACAAATACTGTATATTGACAGTCATGTTACGTTATTTTAAAATGTTCCCTTTTCTTTTCTAGCTTTTTAACACACTACTTCTCATGCTGCGATCTGGCGGGTATATATATATGTATATATATATCCTGGATCTACATACTCGAATAATGGATACTTTATTCGCCATCAATGATTGTTTTGGTAAAGCCATACTCAGTGTATTCATTAGATGAGCGGTAAAAAGTAAGAAGCGAGGGAGGATGTAGGCTGTAGTGCGTGTGAACTCTATCTGAATTGCGCGATCACATTTCAAAAAATATATCTTTTCAAGTTCTATTTAGTCCATGTTTGTCAAACTCAAGGGGCCACGAGGCCACATCCGACCCAGGCGTGTAATTAAATCCAGCCTTGAGATCATTTTATATACTGTATGTATTGTTATTAATGGCCCGGGAGATGGCTGGTAACACAACAACCCACAGATCCCATAATGCAGCACTTCAGCTGCCTTGCTGAACACTTACCTACGTTAATCAAGTTCAGCTTATGATGCTGCAAGTTATTCTACGTAGCTAGCCCACGATGCGAAGAAGAAAAGGTGATTCTGAACATAGAGCCTTTAAAACCGATGGGAGGCAGTAGAGTATATGTTTACTGACATTGCGGTAAACCCGTGTGTCTCATTTGTGGAGCTAATGTGGCTGTAATTACAGAATTTAATCTAAGACGGCACTATGAGACAAAACATCAAGATAACCTGAAAGACCTGAATGCAATGCACAAGATACAGAAAGCAGAAGAGTTAAAGAAGAATCTGACACTTCAGCAGACATTTTTACCCGTGCAAAATCACAAAGTGATTTCAAGTGAAGCTACTTTTATGGGAGACACAAATGCACCAGTGCAACTTGCCCCACAGTTTATTCACTTCATTCCCGCACAAATGCTCCAGCTCCGTCTACATGCGGCTCGAACCTTGTGCATGTTTGGTAGCACATACCTGTGTGAGAAGCTCTTCTCAGTCATGAAGACTAACAAAACAGCACACAGGAGTCACCTCACTGATGAGCACCTGCAGTCCATCCTGACAATCTCCACAACACAGAACCTCACACAAACAAAGCGAACCTGTTGCCAAAAAAAGATGCCAGCGTCCAGCTCTAAAATGACATAAGTGCAAAGACAACTGAATGATTTGATTTGTTATTGCTGAAAAGAACACACTTTTATTTATATTTCCAGGTTTTGTTATGCAGCATGTTCATATTTGAATTTGTATAATTTTGACAGGATATATTTTTATGGAGAGCAAAATCTTTTGGGATATTTAAAATCTAAGTTTAGTTTTTATATAAAATTACATAAGAGTAAAGAAATTTGAATGTTTGTTCTTTTAAGTTATTTAAGGTTTGAGTTGATTTATTCACGAATAATATTCCTGTCTGTTTTTACCATTCCTACTAAAGATATTTCTGTCGACTAAATAAAAATTCCTTCTATTTAAAATTTAAATAGAACTTGAACAAATACGATAGTTCATAATATCCACGCAGACTTGCATGCAGCGGGGAGTTATCCGTTTTAACAAGCAGCGTATTGCACTGATACTGAAATAGCTGTGTGTGTATATATGTAGATATGTATGTATATGTATATATATGTTTATATATGTGTGTGTGTATATATGTGTATATGTATAGATATGTATATATATATGTTTATGTGTGTGTGTGTAAATGTATATATATATATATATATATGTATATATATATATATATATATATGACAGCAACACTCATCACTCACAACAAAAAGTGACAAAACAATTACATTGACAATCATGTTATGTTATTTTCAAAATGTTTCCTTTTCTTTTTCATTGCTTCTTCAACACACTACTTCTCCGCTGCGAAGCGCGGGTATTTTACTAGTATATATATATATATATATATATATATGCCAGCACAACTCATGACAATGACAAAACAATTACATTGTCAATCATGTTACGTTATTATTAAAATGTTTCCTTTTCTTTTTCATTACTTCTTTAACACACTACTACTCCGCTGCGAAGCACGGGTATTTTGCTATATCAAATAAACAATTTTACAAAAGACACAAAACAAGTGCACTTTTTCCCTAGAATTTAACCAAAGTAAAAGAAATTGGGATAGGGTAAGACACCCACACACATACGTCTGCTTGGCTAGTGCAGAGGTAAGAACTGCTGTCTCCAAGTTGAGAGGTTGCAGGTTCGATCCCGGGTCCTTCACATATTAATTGTTTTGAATAGTGAGCGGCTATTATTATTACTATTATAGAGTAAAAACATACATTTGATTTATTTGAGTCTGTAACAGCGGTGTAAATGTACGGTACTTGTAAAAGTTAAGCGTTTTGTTTTATTATTCCCTTTTATTCTCTCAGTCACAGTCATGCTCCCCCCTATCTGACACTGTTAGTTTTCAAATAAAGATGTTTTTTAACAGAGGTGAACTCAGATGAGGATGAGGGTTCTACATTAGAAAAAGAGAACAGACGCCCTCCCTGCAAGAAACATCCACTCAGATATAAGAACAACGCAGTTGCACCAGATGGAAAGGCAAAAGATAGAACCGTTTGGATACAGCAAGAGGTTGAGTGTCATCCTGCCAGTGAAACTGCCATATGAATGTCCTTCAACAACATGCGAGGAATTCACCAAAAAAAGGCTGCGTGTCTGCCTGGGGGGTTGCCAACCAGGAATCATGCTGTTTCGTCATGTGGTGGGCGCAGCAACTCACTGTATCAGTGCATACTACTCAATCTGACCTGACCTTCTATTTACATTTTCCAAACCTGATTTTTTAGGCAAGGAAACACAGTTAGGTTCTCCTGCAAAAAAGCTGGCAATATAAGACAACCAGGAGGAGTCGGGAGAAGGAAGACGAAGCTTGCGAGAGAGGAGTGTAGGCAGCTGAAGAGTAGTGAAAAGGACTGGGTTTGTGGATTGTGCACGATATTGTGTGTGATGTTGTGACTAAACGTTGCATATTTTGGACATCATGAGCCTCACTGTCTGTCTGTGTACAGGGTATCTTTCACACCTGGTAACAATTCCACTTTGAACTTGTGAAATAATATAAGGAAACATTTCTGAATTCTGTTTGGAATAACTGTGGAAAGAATCTTAGCCTCCGCGATTACTAAGGAGTTGGTTTTTACATTTCTTGGTAAACATAAAAATTGTTGTATAGCTTACTGTTTTAGGTCGTTGGCTCCTGTGAACACAGAGAGAATTTAGTGACTAATTAAAAAAAATATTTTTTTTCCCCCATCTAAAGTTCTAATAGATATATGTCTGGACCTACAGCTTTTAGGGATTTAACATTACCTGGGATTCCATTTATCTAAGCGTTTATTCAAATCAGTTATGTTAAATGTTTGAACTTGTGGTATGTATATTCATCCATCCATTATCCAACCCACTAATAATAATAATAATAATAGATTTTATTTATATCGCGCTTTATATTTAACAATCTCAAAGTGCTACAAAAGAAGAATAAAATGAACAAACAAAAAATCTATAGAAATAATTTAACAGAAAGCCTTTCTAAAAAGATAAGTTTTTAGGCTTTGTTTGAAGGCATCAATCGACTGTGGGGCTCTCAAGTAGTCGGGGAGGGAATTCCACAGCCTCGGCGCCACCGAAGAAAAGGCTCTATCACCCATACTGCTAAGTTTAGTTCTGGGAACTTGAAGAGTGTTGGCATGCACAGAGCGGAGGGTGCGTGAGGAAGTATGAGGGATAAGGAGTTCCTGTAAATACAGGGAGCAGATCCATAAATGCACTGATGGGTAGGAGGAAACCTTGTACTCAATTCTAAGTGGTACAGGGAGCCAGTGAAGGGTTTTCAGGATAGGAGTGATGTGGTCATGCTTTCGCACCCTCATCAGGATCCTGGCAGCGCTGTTCTGAATGTACTGGAGTCTCTGGATACTCTTGCCAGGAATCCCAATGAGGAGCGCATTACAGTAATCCAGCCTGGACGAGACAAAGGCATGGACAAACCTCTCTGCATCTGCCAGGGTAATTGTTGGACGGAGTTTAGCAATGTTCCTGAGATGGTGAAAAGATGACTTACAGAGATGTTTAATGTGGGTGTCAAAAGTTAGTTTAGAATCCATTTTAACACCCAAGTTTGTAACAAATGTAGAAAGACGTATCTTTTTTCCAGAGAAGGTGATACTGGTGATGGTAGTGGAACAAAGCTGGTGTGGTGTGCCAACTAAAATGGCTTCTGTTTTAGATCTGTTTAGCTGAAGGAAGTTGAGCCTCATCCATGCCTCTATTTCCTCCAAACAAATAGTCAGTGCAGATGTTGGCAGAGGAGCAGTAGAGGAGGTGGGAGTAGTCCTAAGATAAAGCTGAGTGTCATGGGCATAACAATGAAAAGAAAAACCATGTCTGCTAATGACACTTCCAAGGGGGAGCATATAAATGTTGAAAAGGATGGGGCCCAACACAGAGCCCTGTGGAACACCACAGGTAACATTATGGGTGTGAGATTTTGCTGCCAAGTGCGACATACTCAGTTCTACGGTCAAATAAGATGTAAACCAATTTTGAACAGTTCCTGAAAGTCCAAGGGTGTATTGCAGACGGTGAAGAAGAATATCATGATCAATTGTATCAAAAGCAGCTGTCAGGTCAAGGAGAATGAGTAAAGAAGGAGAACCAGTATCTGCTGACATCAGAAGGTCATTTGTGACCCTGACCAGGGCTGTTTTCGTGCTATGGCCAGGCGAAAACCAGACTGAAACTTTTCAAACAGATTATTCAGTTTGAGATGATCACGAAGTTGTACTGCAACTATTTTTCCAGAACTTTAGAAAGAAATGGAAGATTAGAGATGGGTCTATAGTTAGACAGAACTTCAGGATCCAGGGTGGGTTTTTTTAGTAGTGGTCTGATGACAGCAGTTTTTAGTGCTGATGGAATATGGCCAACCAAAAGGGATTGGTTTATAATCCTGGTGATAAGTGTAGAAATAGCAGAAATGTTGGCCTTCAGCAAGGCTGAGGGAAAAGGGTCCAGGGAACTGGTAGACGGTTTCATTTTCCTGATGGCGTCCTCCACCTCTTCCCGTGTGGCAACAGAGAAGGAGCAAAGGGGCTGGACAGTCTCAGGCAGCGGTCGACAGTTGAGGATAACAGAAAATCCATGGTAGAGAGGTTTAAGCGAATGTTATAATCCTTTTGTCTGAAAAAATTGATATGCAGATTACACCTCTCATCAGTGGCCTCGGAATGAGCACATGAAGGAGGTTTAAGAAGATGATTTATAGTAGAAAAAAGTTTTTTTGGATCCCTGGAGCTATTTGTAATGATGGTAGAATAGAATCTGGACCGTGCAACCTTCAAAGCTTCCGCATACGCCCTTCTATGTTCCCTATAGGCCTGTTTGTGAACAGTCAACCAAGAAGCCTTGAGCCATCGCTCAAGGACACGCCCAGCCGCCTTCATTTTTCGCAGCTCGCAGGTGTACCATGGTGCTGAGCACGAAAATGAGACGGACCTAGACGTTAAAGGGGCATGAAAGTCAAGGAGACTGCTCAGAGATTGGTTGTAGAGATCAACGAGGTCATCAACAGAGCTGGAACTGGTAAGATCAGTGGAAAGAAGTTTAAGGTCCAGGGCCAAGGCATCCACATTGATGTTCTTCAAATTTCTAAAATGAATCTGCCGTTTTGGTTTGGTACAAGGGGAGAAAAAGGGTAGCTCCATTGACACTACTTTGTGGTCTGAAATACCAAGATCATAAACCTGTAACTTACTAATTAAAGCAAAGTTTGAAATAACCAAGTCAAGTGTATGACCCCTAGAGTGTGTGGGGACATCAACATATTGTTGTAAGTTGAGGGAATCTAACAACTCAAGAAAATCAACAGTGAGATAACCTTTAGGATTATCAATATGAATATTTATATCTCCCAGGATTATGATGTTGGCAGAGGTGGCACACAATGTTGTGAGAAGATCAGTCATTTCAGAATAAAAGCAGAGTTAGGTTTTGGAGGTCGATAGATAAGAAGAACAGTCATGGGAAAAGGGGGCTTGCATTTAAATGCAAGACACTCGCAGGAAGATGTAACAGGTTACGAAATAGGGGACACCCCCATTACCTGACGATAGATGATGGCTAAACCACCACCACGCCCAGTGCTGCGAGCTGCTTCCAAATAACTGTAGCCAGATGGATTTAAGGCAGAGTAAGCCTCTGACTGGTGCCAGGTTTCTGTTAGACACATGAAGTCAAGTCCCTTCTCCCTGATGTGTTCTTCAATCAGTGAGGATTTATTGCTGATGGATTGAGTATTAAACAATTCAAATTTGACCAGCGATTTTGGAGTAAATCTCAGTACAGGTCTCAAAACATTAAAATCCACTCCACGCAGCATGGAATCTGCTCCACAAAATAAATCCAGCCAGGGATGTAAGGATCTCGCGTATTTCTCACAGTGGCTCGGTTGTTTCCACGCAAGAGTGAAGAGATCTCGCGATACTTCTAATGTTTATAGTATTTGAAACAACGGTGCTCTGATGACGCATCACACGTGCGACAGGTGACCAAAAGGATGGAATGTTAGTAGCAGAGCACTTTTGCTGTTTATTGAAAATGAACTTCCGACCAGAGCCTCTATGAATGTAACGAGGACGCTATAAGAAGTCCAAGTTCTTTAATGATGTGGATGTTAATTCCAGGAGTGGTTACAGGATTTAGTCGTGAGTTGTAAACTGGAATAGCTGAGCACCATTCCAACTGAAGAGGAGAAAAATATACCATCTAGATAATGCGCAAAATCCACAACAAAGCGGTAAAGCAGAATTTCCCGACGGCAGGTGAGTAGACACAAAATCTTGATAAAAATCCATAGAATCCACGGCAAACAATAAAAACAGAAAGTCCAGACAACAGGTGAATAGACAACAAAAATTTGATAAAAAATGCGTAAAATCCACGACAAACAATACTACAAACTCAGACTCAGAGGGAGAAGCGGCGAACATTCAACGCCAGCGTCCTCTCCCGTCCTATTGTGCGTGCACTATATCCCAACTACATTATTAATAAATAATTAAAAAAGACTGATAGACTGGTGTCTTGTCCAGGGTTTGTGTCTTCCTTGCACCCTTCTCATAACTAATCAGGTTAGAAAATGACTTACTTACCAATTAAAGAAGAACTGAACACTTTAAAAATTTTGTTGCTCAGTAAATGTCATTTGAAGAAGCAGTACATTTTAAAATTATAGAGTTCTTATTTTTCTCCCAGATTTCAGTGCCATTGACAATTACATGTTACCTGTTATGAAGCAGACAACAGTATTGACAAATGTAACACGAGCATAATCAGCATTTGTAAGATTAGGGAAAAAACTATTCGTTTCTTTACCAAGACAATGTGACACAGTTCTACTGCTGTTGGCTAATCGGATATAGCAGAAGTACTACGCAACTAAGAACTTTTCTGTATACAATATTTGGATTTTTTTTACCAGGCACTAATATTACTAGGTCATTGGTGCTGCGTATTATTGAATAAATAACATGCAATTGTCTGTGAGAGAAACATTTCTAGCTTTTCCTAGTGACTTAACTTTTGTTGATGTTCATTGCAAAACATAATGTTACAAGAAACTGTCATTTTCATTTGTTTACGTTGTTAACTCAAGCATTTCATTGTGTTTTTTGTCAAAACCCTTACCCAGACAAAGTTCTGCCAAAGAATCGTGTTTTACCATATTTATGCTTATTTCAAACAGAAATGACATTTAAAGGCTACACTTTTACGTGGCCCAAAAAATAAATTGGACGTTTAAAACATTGTACAGAAAAGAACAGGTGAAAAGAAGTAATTATGTGAACAACAAAAAGAAAGGTGGAAGCCATTTATCACTCCTTTCGGTCAGGGGGTTGGAGTGGAGGAGGGGAGTAAAGTGGTTGGAGAAATGGGGTCCTAGGTGGTGTTGGGGTAAAAGAGATTGCAGCAAAACTCATTATGAAAGGACATCACCAATAGTGGCATTCAGTTGATTCTTTCAAAGCTAAAAACTGCTAAAACTCTCGACTTGCCATTAGCATCAATGACTAAAATTATTACTGTTTCATTATACAATGGATTTGAGTAAATGTCTACCAACAAAAAACTCACTCACTCAAAAGCACCATCTCTTCTTTACCACATTCTACATCTCCATCAGCTATAAATATATTATTATACACAATGCATTCCATGTACCCAAGTCTCACTACAATAGAGTATGTCGAATATAATATCGAAATAGTTAATCAGTAAAACAACCTTGTTTCCTTTTGAATACATTATGTATTGCGTGCTTGTCTGTCATAACGAAAGTTATTAATAACAGGTATTTGGGTTCAGCAGTTTCCTTATCTACTTTTTTTAAATATAGAAAGAAGGAAATGAAAATTGCTCCGTACGGTTTTTACAACATTTCATACCCTGGTTTTTGCAACACATTGCTCAGAAAAGGAACCAGATTAAAATAAATGGTGGAAAATGTAATTTGTAAATGCAACATCTCTAAAAACATTCCAAGACTATACAACTCTAAGATAACACTGTAATCCAGCAAGGCAATGAAACTGTTATCCAAAAGTGGTAGAGGAAAAAATGCATAAGTTGCTGACTTCGATAATATGTCACTTTTATCGATGTTCTTATTTAAACTTTGTGAGCGCTAATGATATAGTCTGGTGCAGCACACTGGCTAATGGGAACTGTGGTCCCATGTTTTGCTTAGAGTTTTGCCTGACTTTTCATCACCCACTTGACATCTCATTTTTCATGCAGCTCACCATCTTTTCACGTTTTCCTGTGCAGGTCAGCTGCCCTTCTCCACTCACTGCCAGTCCTATGGTTTTGCATAGCCTGCACTTTTCTGCACAATTACATACTCAGCGTGTTACAGTAGTGCTTTTCTGCTTGCTGCATTCAATTACATGAACTGCACATCACATTTCCCTATGCAACCACAACTGAGGCTAAAAAGGATCCACTGCCTTAGAATACCCCATTCAGTGAGGCTTTATTACCACAAAAAAAAAAAATCAACAAATAAAATGTGTCAGTCGGCTAGTTTTCTTTTTGGATTTATGTCAACAAGTTTCAATTAAATCAGTCAAAGATTTTTTGAGATTCAGGAGTATTTAGTTTTTCTATTGTGGTGTGGAGGGGGGGGTTAACCCCTAAATACTGATACATCAAGATGTCCTTAATTAGTGGACATCTAAAGCTCTAGATATACCATCCTGCCAAATTCCAGCTTTTTAACATAATTGTAAACAGTATTTTTGTTGATGAGTGAGAGTGAGTGAGTGGGCAGAAAATGGCATTTATTAGAAAATGGAGAAAACCGTAACAAAACCGATGTTATTTCTTAATTTAGTCTCTACCTTTCTTAATGCACTTGTGCCACCTGCTTGGAAGTGCCTGTATTCCAGCAGAATGAAAGGTTTTGTCTTGTCCTCACAACCACTTGTGCACCCGAATTATTGTCGAACACTACAGTACATGCTGAGACGTACTAGAGTCATTACTGCAAGTTACTGTGACTTGCTGGAGACCAATGTGAAGCCTGCTTTTCGATCCAAGAGGTGGTGACTGCTGTCTCAAGGAGTCCTTTTGCTGCAAGACAATGCCCATTCACACACTGCTAAGAACACCGCTAAAAAATATCTGGGGGATCGTTGCTTCAAGACAGATAATGATGTGAACAAAGCTGTGCACAAGTGGTTGCAAGAACAAGACTGCTGGAATCCAGGCAATTCCAGACATGTGGCGCAAGTGCATTATTAAGAAAATACATTGTGAATATATACAGTTAAGTCCATAAATATTTGGACAGAGACAACTTTTTTCTAATTTTGGTTCTGTACATTACCACAATGAATTTTAAATGAAACAACTCAGATGCAGTTGAAGTGCAGACTTTCAGCGTTAATTCAGTGGGTTGAACAAAAAGATTGCATAAAAATGTGAGGCAACTAAAGCATTTTTTAACACAATCCCTTTATTTCAGGGGCTCAAAAGTAATTGGACAAATTAAATAACTGGAAATAAACAGCCTGAAGTCTTGAACTCATGGACATCACCAGATGCTGGGTTTCCTCCTTTTTAATGCTCTGCCAGGCCCTTACTGCAGCGGCTTTCAGTTGCTGTTTGTGTTTGGGTCTTTCTGTCCGAAGTTTAGTCTTCAACAAGTGAAATGCATGCTCAATTGGGTTAAGATCAGGTGATTGACTTGGCCATTCAGGAATTTTCCATTTCTTTGCTTTAATAAACTCCTGGGTTGCTTTGGCTGTATGTTTTGGGTCATTGTCCATTTGTATCATGAAACGCCACCCAATCAATTTGACTGCATTTAGCTGGATTTGAGCAGACAGTATGTATCTGAACACCTCAGAATTCATTCGGCTGCTTCTGTCATATGTCACATCATCAATAAACACTAGTGTCCCAGTGTCACAGGCAGCCATGCACGCCCAAGCCATCACACTGCCTCCACCGTGTTTTACAGATGATGTGGTATGCTTTGATAATAGGCTGTTCCATGCCTTCTCCATACTTTTTCTTGCCATCATTCTGGTAGAGGTTGATCTTGGTTTCATCTGTCCAAAGAATGTTTTTCCAGAACTGTGCTGGCTTTTTTAGATGTTCTTTAGCAAAGTCCAGGTCTTTTTGCTTGTTGAGTTCACCAGTGCTTGCTTTCTTTCTCAGGATGTACCAAACTGTAGATTTTGCCACTCGTAATATTATAGCAATTTCTCGGATGGATTTTTTTCTGTTTTCGCAGCTTAAGGATGGCTTCTTTCACCTGCATGGAGAGCTCCTTTGACCACATGTTATCTGTTCACAGCAAAAATCTTCCACATGCAAGCACCTACAATCGCAAATCAACTCCAGGCCTTTTATCTGCTTAATGATAATGACATAACGATGGACTTGCCACACCTACCCATGAAATAGCCTTTAAGACAATTGTCCAATTACTTTGAGCCCTGAAATGAAGGATTGTGTTAAAAAATACTTTAGTTGCCTCACATTTTTATGCAATCTTTTTGTTCAACCCACTGAATTAAAGCTGAAAGTCTGCACTTCAACTACATCTGAGCTGTTTCATTTAAAATTCATTGTGGTAATGTACAGAACCAAAATTAGAAAAAAGTTGTCTCTGTCCAAATATTTATGGACTTAACTGATATATACACACACTAAGGGTTCCCACTGCGTTGCTGCCAGCCACTTGAGTTTCTACTGCTCACGTGAGCGGAGGACCGAACACACCCAAGGAGATGAGGTTGCACCTTCAAACCCCTCTTAAGCGGTGATACAATAGGAAACAAATAGGTTTTTTTACCTCCTGTTTGCTAGATGAGCTGCTGGCTTGCTGCATGATCTGCATCTTGTTGCGCTTCTAACATTTAAAATCCTGTACAGTAGCTGTCTTACTGCTTGTGTTTTATTTCCGGCCCCAGGCATTGTTAAATCTTTTGGCACAAAGTCCCATCTCATGAGACGTGAGTTCTTGATATTTTTAGTTTATAATTTGAAAACGGAATAAGAATCTGAAAAAATCACATCAAACTTCAATAAACTCTGAAAGAAAATGATACCAAACATTTAGGTTTTAGAATAAACCTGATTGAAAGCGTGACAAAAACATGACATTTAAAACGTCACCGTTGCACTTTAGGCTTAGGATTTTATATATATTAGTTTTTTTTCTTACACCAATTTATTTTAACAATCAAAATGAAATATTTAAACACACAACAGAAAAAGTTGTTGCAATACATGAGTAGATTTGGCTGAAATTCATTAACAATCACACAGGTTAACGAAAGTGTCAGGTTTCTCCTATGCAATATGTTTGGACCCAGTATATTTCTGCGTTTGTAGGCACCGAAACAGTAGACTTTATTTGTTTATTTTTGTTTTTTTTGTGTCTTTAGAATTCCAGTGTGAATTTTACAGTAATAGCAAGGTCATGAAGCAATCAGAACATTTCTACATCACAGCCTTAAAACTCAAGCAAACAGAAGCAGCAATGCTAGTTTCAGGCTGGCAAATAATATTGTCAAAATGGATTCAAGCGTGCTCAGTAATGCAAAAATAAATGTTATCTTTGTAAATGTTGCTTCTAAGTGTTTTAGGGAATACTATTAAGCGTGTCATTTACTCTACATGTTTTTTGTCATTTGTTCAAAAAATATAATAAGGTTGTTGGATGCAACTTTCTTGCTGTAAGGTTGCCTTTTTGTGATTTAAAATGTCTACAGTAATTGATGTTGGTGTATATCACAGTTGTGGCCACAAAACAGCTTGTTTAACTCTGGATTTACTGCAGAAGAGACACAGGCTATAGGCTGAAGGTATCAGAAACAGTATATTTTAAATAAAGTTTTAGGCATTTTTCAAAATTGAAATTGAATTATTGCAAGTTATCCGGTACAATGACTGTTTGATTGGTGTGTTACGTATCTTTCCTAGTAAAGATTATTCCCACAACTACAACAAAGATTAAAATTAAACAAAGCTGAAAAGATAACAGCTCATCCATAAATTAAATGTGAACCAAAGAAAATGTCTTTAATAAAGCAAGAGATGAAGAGGTAAAAGTACTACATTAATAAATGTTCAATATTTTGCATATGACTTAAAATGAAAAGATTCAAATTTACAATACAGTATATAA
>NW_024380086.1:0-10907 GCF_016835505.1 Polypterus senegalus
AGCACAACAAAAGGTCAACTAGATCAACGAGAGACCCGAACAAGTACCCTTGTTCAAGTGAGCGAATGTTCAGAGCCCGAGTTGAAGGTGGTAGTCCATGGTAGTAGAGGTGTTAGCCGACCTATTGGGCTGGCAAGCACACTAGGGTCACAGCCCGATCAGCGGGCGAGGAGAGGCGAGTGGACCAGAAAGACTTTTCAGAGGATCCGGTGGACCGTTCGGGGGATCCATGGTATCTCCGCGTGGTTGGAAGATGATGTCCGGATGGAGATGCAGAGAAGCAGGAGGAGGCGTTGACATGGAGGGCGGCGCGGAGAAGTTCAACACAGAATACTGGAGCAACCCCAACGCAAACCGATGTACAGGCAGTAGGAGAGCCCAGATGATCACAAACCAGGCAGTAGTCCACATATTTGTCGGCCAGGGTAAGCAGACCCAAGCGATCAAACAGAGTTGAAACAAAATTTTTAGGGTGAGCAGCGGCAGAAAGCGTAGCCCACTAAACCCGAATCCCGGAAGCATAGAGAAAGTGTGCAAAGGGCGTGACTCCCCACCCGCTTTAACTGTCAATCCCCACAAACCGTCCCCGGAATTTGCATAAGCACACCCTTCACCTGCATTTAACTTAGTTACAAAGTGATCAAAACTCTCATTTATATCCCGCCTCTCATTAAACTTGTATCCCGATACCAGGGGGCATAAAAACGCCAGCAGCCTGTCTATGAACTTAATTTAAAGTTTAGGTTTACACCTTGCTTTTTCCTGAAGTAGCAGCTCCATGAATATGGTAGTATATGTCACTTTCGCTTCTTATTGTTTCCCTTCTCAATTATATAATGCATGTTTTCTTCAGTGTTTTTTGGGGGTCTTCCTGGTTTTCTATGCACTCGTTGTCAGTTCAGTGATTACGTGGGGCGTGATGATTCTAAGAAACTCCGTACCCACGGCTTTCAGCTCAACTCCATACAGTAAATGGAAAAATACCTTCCAGTTATGACCATTACGCCGTAGAATTTCTAAATGAAACCTGCCCAACTTTGTAAGTAAGCTGTAAGGAATGAGCCTGCCAAATTTCAGCCTTCTACCCACACGGAACTTGAGAATTAGTGATTAGTCAGTCAGTCAGTCAGCAGTCAGTCAGTCAGTCATGAGGGCTTTCCTTTTAGTATAGACTAGCAGAATACCCGCACTCCCGGGAAGTAGTGTGTTAAAGAAGTTATGAAAAAAAAAAATTTTAAAAATAATGTAACATGATTGTTAATGTAATTGTTTTGTCATTGATATGAGGGTTTTTGTCATATTATCTATCTATCTATCTATTCATCATCTATCTATATATATATATATATATATATATATATATATACATACAGTGGAAACCTTGATACGAAATTTAATTCGTCCAGCACTGAGCTTGTATAAGGAATTTCTTGTATCTAGAACAAAACTTCCCCATTGAAAATAATGGAACCAGTTAATCCGTCGCCCCAAAAATATCAACATTAAAATCAATTTTCCTAACAAATAACACTGCTAAATAAGTGTGGATACACTTTGTCTGCTGAGTGTCATGTGATCATAACTGAGCTGATGGTTCTTTTCTCTCTGTGCTGCTCTCTCCTTATCTCTCTTGCCTCGCCTCGCGCCCTCTCTCTCTCTCTCTCTCGCTCACCTTCTCCCGCTCTCTTTCTCTCCTTATCTCCTTGCTTTCAGCTTGCCAGCTCTCTCTCTCTCCTATCTCTTCTTGCTCGCCGCTTTCTGCTCTCTCTCTCCTTATCTCCCTTACTCGCTTGCTCACTCGCTCTGTCTATATCCTCTTGAGGGTAGAAAAAGCCAAGCAAAATGACACCTTTATTGGCTAACTAAAAGATTACAATATGCAAGCTTTCAAGGCAACTCAGGCCCCTTCTTCAGGCAAGATGTAATCAAAGCCTACATATTGTAATCTTTTTAGTTAGCCATAAAAGGTGCATTTGCTTGGCTTTCTCTACATTCATAATGGCTAACACAGTACAACACCCTAGTACTCCTCTTAAGGGCAATCGTCTCCTATTCTCCGTCTGCATGTCCACAATATTTTTGGATACGCTTATACGGCGAACTGCTACAGCGAAACAATGAAATCACATGCGCACAAACGCGTAGATCCTCATGCTACGGAAGAACAAGGAACACTGAGTGAGCTGATGGTGACAGCTCAGCTTGGGTGAATCCCGAGTCGAGTGGATTGGGAAACGCGCCATGCATAACCACAGCCTGGCTCGTGGCTTCGTTACGCAGCCAATGCTCGTATTTAGATCCAATCTTCGCCATACTTTCCTCTTATCTTGAATTTCTCATATACAGGGTGATCATATCTAGAGGTTCCACTGTATAATATATATCTATATGTATATGTATATATGTATATCTATAGCTATATCTATATATATCTATATATATATATATATATATATATATATATATATATATATATTATATAAAATACTCAACCAGATGGAGAAGTAGTGTTAAAGAAGTAATGAAAAGAAAAGGAAACATTTTGTAATGTAATTGTGTTGTCATTGTCATGAGTGTTGCTGGCATATATATATATATACAGTGGTGTGAAAACTATTTGCCCCTTCCTGATTTCTTATTCTTTGCATGTTTGTCACACAAAATGTTTCTGATCATCAAACACATTTAACTTGTTAGTCAAATATAAACTGCACAAAATGCAGTTTTAAATGATGGTTTTATTATTTAGGAGAAAAAAATCCAAACCTACATGGCGCTGTGTGAAAAAGTATACCCCTGAACCTAATAACTGGTTAGCCACCCTTAGCAGCAATAACTGCAATCAAGCGCTTCAGATAACTTGCAATGAGTCTTTTACAGCGCTCTGGAAGAATTTTGGCCCACTCATCTTGGCAGAATTGTTGTAATTCAGCTTCATTTGAGGGTTTCTAGCATGAACTGCCTTTTTAAGGTCATGCCATAGCATCTCAATTAGATTCAGGTCAGGACTTTGACTAGGCCACTCCAAAGTCTTCATTTTGTTTTCTTTAGCCATTCAGAGGTGGATTTGTTGGTGTGTTTTGGGTCATTGTCCTGTTGCAGCACCAAGACGCCCAGCTTGAGTTGACTAACAGATGGTGGACATTCTCCTTCGGGATTTTTGGTAGACAGTAGAATCATGGTTCCATCTATCACAGAAATTCCTGGTCCTGAAGCAGCAAACAACCCCAGACCATCACACTACCACCACCAATTTTACTGTTGGTATGATGTTCTTTTCTGAAATGCTGTTTTCCTTTACGCAGATGTAACGGGACATTTGTTTTCCCAAAAAAGTTCAACTTTTGTCTCTTCAGTCCACAAGGTATTTTCCCAAAAGTCTTGGAATCATTGAGATGTTCCTTTAGCAAAATTGAGACGAGCCCAATGTTCTTTGTTCCAGTGGTGGCCTTGGAAATCTGCCATGTGGGCCCGTTTTGCCCAGTCTCTTCTTATGGGGGGAGTCGCTAACACTGACCTTAATTGAGGCTAGTGAGGCCTGCAGTTCTTAGAAATTGTCTTGGGGTCTTTGGACCTTCCTCGGATGAGTCGCCTCTGCGCCTGGGGTAATTTTGTCGCCGCCACTCCGGGGAAGGTTCGCCACTGTTCCTTTTTTTTGCCATTTTGGATAATGGCTCACTGTGGTTCGCTGGAGTCCCAAAGTTTAGAAATGGCTTTATAACCTTTACCAGACTGATAGATCTCAATTACTTCTGTTCTCATTTGTTCCTGAATTTCTTGGATCTTGGCATGATGTCTAGCTTTTGAGGTGCTTTTGGTCTACTTCTTGGGCAGGCAGTCCATTTAAGTGATTTCTTGATTGAAACAGGTGTGCAGTAATCAGGCCTTGGGGTGGTATGGAAATTGAACTCAGGTGTATACACCACAGTTAGGGTTTTTTTTAACAAGGGCAATTACTTTTTCACAGGCCATGTAGGTTTGGGTTTTTTCTCCCCAAATAATAAAACCATCATTTAAAACTGCATTTTGTGTTTACTTGTGTTATATTTGACTAATGGTTAAATGTGTTTGATGACGAAATATTTGTGACTAACATGCAAAAGAATAAGAAATGAAGGCAAATAGTTTTTCACACCACTGTATATATATATATATATATAGCAACACACACACACACACACATATATAAAACATATATATGGTGGGCCATTTATATGGATACACCATAATAAAATGGAATGGTTTGATATTAACTTCCCGTTTGTGGCACATTAGTATATGTGAGGTAGGAAACTTTCAAGATGGTGGTGACCATGGTGGCCTTTTTGGGAAGTCGGCCATTTTGGATCCAACTTTTGTTTTTCAATAGGAAGAGGGTCATTTGACACATCAAACTTATTGGGAATTTCACAAGAAAAATAATGGTGTGCTTGGTTCATATATATACACATATATATATACAAATATAGACATATATATATACATATATACACATACATCCATATACATATATACATATAGTATATAACATATATATATACATATCTACATATAAAATATATATATATATATATATATATATATATATATATATATATATATATATATATATATATATATATATATATATATATACTCAGCAAAAAGAAACGTCCTTTTTCAGGACTGTGTATTTCAACAATAATGTTTTAAAA
The DNA here is from genome assembly GCF_016835505.1 of Polypterus senegalus. Classification (NCBI taxonomy): domain Eukaryota; kingdom Metazoa; phylum Chordata; class Cladistia; order Polypteriformes; family Polypteridae; genus Polypterus; species Polypterus senegalus. The sequence goes on from NW_024380086.1 coordinate 4,695, forward strand.
ATCCAAATAACTTTACAGATCTTCATTGTAAAGGGTTTAAACAATGTTTTCCATGCATGTTCAATTAACCATAATCAATTAATTAACATGCACCTGTGGAATGGTCGTTAAGACCTTAACAGCTTACAGAAAGTAGGCATTTAAGGTCACAGTTCTAAAAACGCAGGACACTAAAGAGACTTGTCTACCGACTGTGAAAAACACCCAAAGAAAGATGCCCAGGGTCCCTGCTCATCTGCGTGAACGCATTAGGCATGCTGCAGGGAGGCATGAGGACTGCTGATGTGGCTAGGGCAATAAATTGCCATGTCCGCACTGTGAGACCCCTAAGACAGCGCTACAGGGAGACAGGAAGGACAGCTGATCATCCTCGCAGTGGAAGACCACGTGTAACAACACCTGCACAGGATCGGTACATCCAATATCACACCGCGTGACAGGTACAGGATGGCCACAACAACTGCCCGAGTCACACCAGGAACACACAATCCTCCATCAGTGCTCAGACTGTCCGCAATAGGCTGAGAGAGGCTGGACTGAGGGCTTGTAGGCCTGTTGTAAGGCAGGTCCTTACCAGACATCACCAGCAACAACGCCGCCTATGGGCACAAACCCACCTTCGCTGGACCAGACAGGAGTGGCAAAAGTGCTCTTCACTGATGAGTCACGGTTTTGTCTCACCAGGGTGATGGATGGATTCGTGTTTATCGTCAAGGAATGAGCGTTACACCGAGGCCTGTACCCTGGAGCGGGATCGATTTGGATCGATGGCTAGGGCCATTCCCCCCAGAAATGTCCAGGAACTTGCAGGTGCCTTGGTGGAAGAGTGGGGTAACATCTCACAGCAAGAACTGACAAATCTGGTCCAGTCCATGAGGAGGAGATGCACTGCAGTACTTCAAGCAGCTGGTGGCCACACCAGATACTGACTGGTACTTTTGATTTTGAGCCTCCCTTCATTCAGGGACACATTGTGAAACATTTTTAGTTTATGTCTTATGGTGTTGACTCTTTTAGTGTTCATACAAATATTTACACATTAAGTTTACTGAAAGTAAAACAGTTGAAAGTCAGAGGACGCTTTTTGCTGAGTATATATCTACATATATATATATTAGGGGTGGGACTCGATTAAAAAAATTAATCTAATTAATTAGAGGCTGTATAATAATTAATCTTGATTAATCGTATGTAATCACACATGAAAATTTGCCCCAAATTGCTAATTTTTTTTTTTTAATTTAAAAGGGTTTTAGTGGGCTAAGAATCAAATATAGACATGGACATGAATATTGTAAACTCAGGCTCTTTTAATTTCTGAAAAAAAAATGCTTTTAAACTGCATTTGAATTCAAAACAGAAACAAAAATATCATCCCTGGCTAAAACTGGGCAGACTTAAAAATAAAGTGGTATTTTAATTACTTTAAGTACATTTTCAGAATGGTATTGTCTTTAAATAATAATAACCAAAATTTCAACATAAAGTGCAGTTTTTCTTCTTAAAAAATAAGTCAGAAACATAAAAGGTAATTTGACCAGCTTAATCTTTAAACTCTGAGTAACCTTAGCCAAAATTATTTTGTACATTAGGCTAAAACAGTGTGATCATTGAACATTTTGTAATTAGATGTAATTAGAATTACTAACGGTCACGGAAGTCCAATGATCCCCAGTAAGAGCCACAAAGTCCGCTTTCTGTAATGCATCTAATTTTGCTTGCTTTTCAGTGTGCACAAAACCATGCTTTTATCAAGGCTTCCGCCAGGTAGTCTTTGAAATGAAATTTGCTCCGATCAGTCATAGGAACGTGCTTTTTCTGACTCTAACATTTTTGTAGCTCTGATGTGTGCATCAATGTAATCGATGTACCAGGAAATCATACATTGACAAAATTTCCCCTTTGCTTGGAATTGAAAGTGTGATTAAATGCGTATTTTTATAACACTATGGAGTACATGCATCAAGCTTCTCAGCTGTGCTTGTGCTAAGAAAAGGAACATTTAAAATAATGTAATATGATTCTGCGTTAACCGGATATTTTTTTATACGCCTCAAACCAAGGGGATGCGAGGGTAAATGAATCGATGCGACGCACGTACTCGAATCGAACCTTGATCGCCGGTGCTAGAGGCAAGTCTCTACCATTGTCATGCGCGCAGGTTTGTCTATTTGAGAGTATGAGATCGGGTATATATATCATATATATATATACCGCCGCATTGCAGAGAAGAAGTAATGTGTTAATGAAGTTATGAAAAGATAAAGGAACATTTTAAAATAACGTAACATGATTGTCAATATACAGTAATTGTTTTGTGAGTGTTATTGAGTGTTGCTGTCATCAAGGATTTGATTATCATTATTTCTTTCAATCAGGTTCGTATTTGTGGATGTGTTGTGTTCAAGTTACATCCGTGTTTGTCAATCGTGTAAAGATAACAGGTTTCATTCATCAAAGTGTTCACTACCCAAATCGCTACTCGTGAATCTAAGATGTTTAACAGGCATTCCAGGTATTAAGTTGTGAAATTGTTATAGTATTTAGCTACAAGGCCTCTAGAACTTGTGGATTTGCCTGCAGTATTTAGTGGCAGCGCCTCTATTAAGTTGTGGATTTTCCTAAGTGTATTTAGTGACAGCATGTCTATTAATTTGTTTCTTATTGAATCAATAAACAGCTCATCTTCTTCTTTGTCTGAGACCTGACACACTGCATGCACAGGTTTGTTTTTACACTGTCTCCTTTAGCGGACATTGACTTTTCCACCGTGTGCTTTGTTTCGCAGTAGCTGCACTTATGAATATGTTGTATGTGTCAGACGCTTTATATTTATTTGCTGTCTTCTCAATTGTGTAATTCGGTTTTGTTCAGCACTCTTGGAACTGTTGCTTTTGTCTGTGCACTCGCGCCAGTTCACGTGAGTCGCCGGTGTACATGCATCAAGGTTCCCAGCTGTGCTGGTGCCATTTTGGGCAATGTCCACGGCTGTATTTAATGTTAGCTAAGACCCGCACTTAAAAGTTTCTCTCGCAGTTTTGCTGAATTTGTGCCAAACACCACCCTGACCATCTCATCTTCGTCTGTATAAGCACAGTCCTTCACCCGGGAATATTTAGAGGCAGTGTTTCTATTGGATTGCGCTGACGGACGGCCTTATATGGCAGGATCAATCACGGGAGGCTAATCGCTCCCACGGCCATTGAGCAGAAGTCTATTATAATATATGGACGAAAAAAAAGGTTCCAGTTATGACCATTACGCCTTTGAATTTGAAATGAAACCTGCCCAACTTTGTAAGTAAGCTGTAAGGAATGAGCCTGCCAAATTTCAGCCTTCTACCTACACGGGAAGTTGGAGAATTAGTGATGAGTGAGTGAGTGAGTCAGTCAGTGAGTGAGTGAGTGAGTCAAAGAGGACTTTGCCTTTATTAGTATAGATATATCTATACTAATAAAGGCAAAGCGATTTCTGACGACTGTTTTATTAGTATAGATATATCTATACTAATAAAAGGCAAGCCCTCACTGACTGACTGACTGCCTGACTGACTGACTGACTGACTCACCACTCACCACCACCACTCACCACTCACCACTCACCACCACTCACTCACCACCACCACTCACTCACTGACTCATCACTAATCTCCATCTTCCCTGTACAGTGGTGTGAAAAATTATTGTTCTTTCCTGATTTCTTATCTTTGTCAGTTTGTCACACAAATTTTCCTGATCATCAAACACATTTAACCATTAGTCAAATATAACACAAGTAAACACAAAATGCAGTTTTAAATGATGGTTTTATTATTTAGGAGAAAAAAAACCAAACCTACATGGCCCTGTGTGAAAAGTAATTGCCCCTGAACCTAATAACTGGTTGGCCACCCTTAGCAGCAATAACTGCAATCAAGCATTTAGATAACTTGCAATGAGTCTTTTTCAGCGCTCTGGAGGAATTTTGCCCACTCATCTTTGCAGAATTGTTGTAATTCAGCTTTATTTGAGGGTTTTCTAGCATGAACCGCCTTTTAAGGTCATGCCATAGCATCTCAATTGGGTTCAGTTCAGGACTTTGACTAGGCCACTCTAAAGTCTTATTTTGTTTTTCTTCAGCCATTCAGAGGTGCATTTGCTGGTGTGTTTTGGGTCATTGTCCTGTTGCAGCACCCAAGATCGCCAGCTTGAGTTGATTCAACAGATGGTCGGACATTCTCCTTCAGGATTTTTGGGAGACAGTAGAATTCATGGTTCCATCTATCACAGCAAGCCTTCCAGGTCCTGAAGCAGCAAAACAACCCCAGACCATCACACTACCACCACCATATTTTACTGTTGGTATGATGTTCTTTTCTGAAATGCTGTGTTCCTTTATGCCAGATGTAACGGACATTTGCCTTCCAAAAGTTCAACTTTTGTCTCATCAGTCCACAAGGTATTTTCCCAAAAGTCTTGGCAATCATTGAGATGTTTCTTAGCAAAACTGAGACGAGCCCTAATGTTCTTTTTGCTTAACAGTGGTTTGCGCTTGGAAATCTGCCATGCAGGCTGCTTTTGCTCAGTCTCTTTCTATGGTGGAGTCATGAACACTGACCTTAATTGAGGCAAGTGAGGCCTGCAGTTTTTTAGACGTTGTCCTGGGGTCTTTGTGACCTCTCGGATGAGTCGCCTCTGTGCTCTTGGGGTAATTTTGGTCGCCGGCCACCCTGGAAGGTTCACCACTGTTCCATGTTTTGCCATTTGTGGATAATGGCTCTCACTGTGGTTCGCGGGAGTCCCAAAGTTTTAGAAATGGCTTTATAACCTTTACCAGACTGATAGATCTCATACTTCTTTCTCATTTTTTCCTGAATTTGTTTGGATCTTGGCATGATGTCTAGCTTTTGAGGTGCCTTTGGTCTACTTCTGTGTCAGGCAGCTCCTATTTAAGTGATTTCTTGATTGAAACAGGTGTGCAGTAATCAGGCCTGGGGGTGGCTACGGAAATTGAACTCAGGTGTGATACACCACAGTTAGGTTATTTTTAACAAGGGGCAATTACTTTTCACACAGGGCCATAGGTTTGGATTTTTTCTCCCTAAATAATAAAACCATCATTTAAAACTGCATTTTGTGTTTACTTTGTGTTATATTTGACTAATGGTTAAATGTGTTTGATGATCAGAAACATTTTGTGTGACAAACATGCAAAAGAATAAGAAATCAGGAAGGGGCAAATAGTTTTTCACACCACTGTAGGTAGAAAGCTGAAATTTGGCAGGCTTATTCCTTACAGCTTACTTAAAAAAGTTAAGCAGGTTTCATTTCAAATTCTACGCTGATGGTCATAACGGTCAACAACGCCCGCATGTTGAACTTTCTTATTTATGGCCCCATCTTCTCGAATTTGGTAGGTGGCTTCCTGCACCAACCGAACCTAATGTACGCAACTTATTTTGGTGGTATGATGCCACTGTCAGCCCCCATATTGAACTTTTCAACAGTCTTTGTTACTTATGGGCCCATCTTCAAGAAATTTGGTACACGGGTTCCCAACGCTAACTCAATCCTACTTACGCATATATATGTCCATAGCCTGCAGCTCGGTCACCATATGAGGTGGTGTTGGTCCCCCATCCCAACGCCTCCCACGCTTGTTGGCTGCCTGCCTATATAAGACCGCCTGTCGCCTGGTCTCTACATTCCCTTCCTTGCTTCGCCACGGCTTCACGCTCCCTACTGATAACTACAGCCTTTTGTTTAATCCACGGCTTCCCCTCTATTTTTATTTTTTTGTTTATTGCAATTATAGTTATTGTATAGGTATTTTAGGCTTACTTTACATTGCTCAGGTACCCATTTCTAATCATTCCAACCCCCATTACCATGTCTATCGAGGTGATCACCATCGATCAAAGAACTGTCACTTACCGAGTGGTTTCCATGCCCGGAGATGGCACCCCACCTTTTCCATCTCTCTTTGTTACATATTGCACGGCCATATCAGGCTCACTCTTGATATCCGGAGGAAAATTGTGTCTATGTATTGAATGACTGGGACAGTCAAGGTGTGGACTGGGTGACGTACCGAGATAATTATCTACACAGTAGCACTATAAGAGTGAAATGTGCCTTACCTAGGTTCCTGAGTTGATGGCTGCTGCTGAATTGTTCAGTTGTCGCTTCAGAAATGCTATAAAATTTTAAGAAGTCGTACCTAAAGTGAAAAAAA
>NW_024380087.1:0-39471 GCF_016835505.1 Polypterus senegalus
TCATTTTCTTCGCTTTTGGGGCTGTACTGTGGGGGAGGCAGCATAAAGAAGAGGGACAAACTGGTGAGGAAGGCAGGCTCTTGTAGGCGAGAGCTGGACAGTTTGACATCCGTGGCAGGCGGAGGCCTGAGCAGACTCCTGTCAATCATGGAGTCCACCATCCTGAACAGGATCATCTCCAGACGAGGAGCAGCTTCAGAACAGACTCTGTCACCGTCCTGCTGCACTGATAGACTGAGGAGACCCACACTATGTCCTTCGGAGAATTAGCGTTAACATTATACAAAGTTATTGTCTATTATACCTTCATTGTTATCTCTCTTTAATTTAATATTGTTCTTTATCAGTATGCTGCTGCTGAGTGTGGAATTTCACCTTGGGATTAATAAAAGTATCTATCTATCTATCTATTGTGATAGGATTCTTCTTTAAAGATGTTACACAAACAAAGAAAAAGTTTTGGGGACCGTCCCATATATTGTCGTCAGACAATCAAGAAAAGCAGATTCAAAGTCTTAAAATAAAACAATGAGACAATTTTCCTGAGACAAAATGGCGACTTTATAGAGGGAAGGATTATGGGACAGGAAATGGTTGTAGTAAGTGGCGTTGAAAACAGGAACCGGAAACAGCGTCATCAGGATGGAGGGAAGTGATGTGAATTGATGGAGCGGAGTAGCGTCATCATGGTGGGCGGAGTAGCGTCGTCCGGCCATTTTGGAATCGAGAGTGGAGGTTATTTTCTTCCAGTTTTCTGTCGGGCAAAAGAGATTCAGGTAAGTACCACGTGACACCCTCTATCTGGATGTTTCACTCACCTTTAGGCTCTTTGACTGCCTCCTAATCACACATGGTGACACTATCTATCTATCTATCTATCTATCTATCTATCTATCTATCTATCTATCTATCTAATAAATATATAGCGCCCATCTATCTATCTATCTATCTATCTTTCTCTTTTTCATCCGCGTTCCAATGAACCAAACCCACTTAATGTCTCTGACATTTAACACTCGCCTCCAAAAAAACTTTTTGTCTTTTTATTTTCCTCTGTCACACTCTCCACAACCTTAGCACTAGCTTTCTCTTTTCTTTATTTTTCTTACACACTCGTTCAACACTCTCCCCCACCTCTCTCTGTCTGCACACGCTCTTCCTCCCACCTCCCCTAGAAAACAAAAATCATTGGAGTACTAAAGGCGCGCTGTACCTTGATTGGTAGTAAATAGCACCAATCACATCTCTGTTCCTGCTTTCCTCAAAGCAAAGAAAAGAAAAAAAAAAGCTGTGTCACTGGGACTTACTTATAAGTTTCCTATAATACCTAACTTGGAGGGCCTTCTCAATATCTTCTATGTATAAAGGTTCTGCATAGGCCTTGTGGTTAATCAGATGGTTTTATTATTTACTTTCTCCCTTGAAGAGCATTTCTGATGTTTTTGTGTATTTAGGGAACATTGGCGTTATTTTTAAATTTGAATGTTCCTTATTTGGAGCCTAAGTAGGCCCGAAGCCTCCCTGTGGAGTTGAGAGGTCAGGCTGACTGGGGTGAGAAGGACTAGCCTGGCTTTTTGTAGACTTTAGGAGGCCACACCCCCTGCCTTTGAATTACAACACGGTCAGTTTAATAGGCAAATAAGAAGAAAATCAGCAATGCCTTGTCCTTGACACATAATGACAGAATGATGGAAATGAAAGCGAGTTCAGTGACAGCCGATCTAACATTGTGCAATAAGAGATTGAAGAATAAGGAAAAAGATACAAGCTCTGTTTCTAGATACAATTATCAAATGTAAATTCTGTTATTTTTTCCAGTCAGTATTTACATCAACATCTCCAATATTTTGCTGAACAAAAAGAAATTCAACTTTTGGGTGAGAACGACAAACGGTTAGGGGTTTTTCATCAGTTAGGCAAGTAAAGAAAGTTTTAGTTACAAGTGAGCCAAATATGTTTTCCTGTGTATTTGTATTGCTTATGGACTTTTAGGAAGCACAGGAGAAGGCAAACTCTGTGAACAGAAGGTAATGTCTGCTATCTGTTCTCAAAAGGACTTTGAATTTTTAGCCTCTGTCCAAGAGCTCTCCTGATATTCATTAATAAAACACTTGGTAGACCCCAAAACAATGGCAGTACTTTTGGACAGTTGGGTGACCAGGGGCAGAAAAGCGAGAAAGGGACAGAGAGAAAGAGACCACCATGTGCAATTTTATGGAGCTAATATTTATATTGTCACCAAGGAAGTGTGCCAAAGCATGGAATGCCAGCTGGACAACTCTGTGTAAAAAATCATTTTAAAATAGTGACTTTGGCACTTGATTCAGGAGGCTTTCTTAGCCTGAGGTGCAGCACTATTGTGGCAGCTCTGCCTCCGTTGAGGTCCTGGTCTAAACTGATGCCTCCTTCCAGGGACCACCTGTTTTTATGACCAGCTACAGTGGCGAAGTACTGCATGAAATTTTATAAGAAGAAATTAAACCTTTTACTGAGGAAAATATACCAATAATTATCTATTAGGATCTCTTTGATACCAGTTGTGAGTTAGGCCCTCGGTTTGTAATATGACCAATAACGCTGCTGAGCTACTCTTGAGCATGTAATGTACAGTTAGCCATGTGAACAGTAATCTTGTTTCAAATCTCACAGCTTGGATTGCTGCTGTCATAATCGGTTTGAGTTTCATGGTTTGCTTCAATTACGTCAGTATTTGTAGGACTTTGTTGAAGTGACATTTGGCATCTGTCAAGCGTTGTAAGCATACAACGGTTTCATCAATAACTTCACATCCAGCTTTTGAGAGTTTAAACATTCCATAAACATCAAAGTGTCCACTACAATCGTCACCTGTCAATCTAAGATGTTTAGAGGCATTGGCGGTTGTCAAAAGGTGTAAAATATTTAGCCATTTTGGTACACTTGAAAGCGACAACCAAACAATTCAGCGGCGCCATCAACTCACATGCAGAACCATAGGTGAAGGGCTTAAGCATTTCACTCTTCTAGAGCTCCTGTAGTCTAATTATCTCCCTGTACGTCATCAGTCCACACCTTGAACCTGTCCCAGTCATTCAATACATAAGACACAATGTTCCTCGGATATCAAGAGTGAGCGATATGGCCGTGCAATATACTAACACAGAAATAGAAAAGGCAGGTGCCATCTCCGGGCATAGAAACCAGTGATGAGTGACAGTTCTTTGATCGATGGTGATCACCTCGATGAGACATGTTAATGAAGTGCAGTTGGAATGATAAAGGAAATGGTACCTGAACAATGTAAAGTAAGTCTAAAATACCTAAACAATAACTATAATCTTAATAAATGAACAATAAAACAGCGGAGAAGCCGTGGATTAAATAAAAGGCTGTAGTTATCTGCGGGAGGCGTGAATCCGTGGGAAGAGGAAGGGAATGTAGAGACGGGCGATGGGGATGGGGGAGCCGACCACCTCACGGTGACGACTGCAGGCTATGGGCGTATATTGTATGTAAGTAGGATTCAGTTAGCGTTGGGGAACCAGCGTGCCAAATTTCTTGAAGATGGACCCATGCAAGTAGCAAGACCGTTGAAAAGTTCAATACTGGCGGCAGTGGCATCATACCACGAAATAAGTACCAAATTTCAGCCCTCTACCTACAGGGAAGTTGGAGAATTAGTGACGTTGGAAAGTTCAATATGGCGGCTGACAGTGGCGTCACACCACGAAATAAATGCGTACATTGGTTTGGTTAGCGGGAAGCCACCTACCAAATTTAGTGAAGATGGGGCCATGAATAAGAAAGTTCAACATGCAGGCGTTGTTGACGCCGTTATGACCCGTTACGCGTAGAATTTCGAAATGAAACCTGCCTACTTTTTGTAAGTAAGCTGTAAGGAATGAGCCTACAAATTTCAGCCTTCTACCTACGGAAGTTGGAGAATTGTGATAGGTCAGTCAGTCAGTGAGTCAGTCAGTCAGTCAGTCAGTCAGTGGTCAGTCAGTCAGTCAGTGAGTCCGTCAGTCAGTCAGTCAGTCAGTCAGTCAGGTCAGTCCAGTCAGTCAGTGGAGTCAGACGGTCAGTCAGTGAGTCAGACAGTCAGTGAGGGCTTTGCCTTCTATTAGTATGGATACATGACAATAAGCGTCAACATTTTTCTTACTCTTGTATGAAATTGGAAGGCCACTGCAGATGATGGTATGAGTGAAACTAAAGGGAGATGTGCAGGATGGTCAAACATTTGTCACAATTCAAAGGGAAAGAGCAAAACCACAAGCATGTGTATTGAGCTGAAGCAGAGGTAGCCCCCTGAGATGATGGCATGAAGGTGGGGGTCTCAGCTGTCCATGAGACCAAGTGCTTCATATCCTATCACGTGAAGCCTAAAACATAGAGGAACAACTTAAGAACATTTACTGTATAGTTGCACAGAATGTCCAATGGAGGCCTTGGATCCCCTGCAGATTTTGTTTTGTTTTTTTTCACCAGCCTTACAGGAGTCCTTATTTTTTTTTCTATCTTCCTTTCTTTCTTACCTATATTTAATGTTATTGCCTCATCTTTATTTTTTCTTTTCTTGTTATAGCAGGGTGTAAATAATAATAGGCTTTCTGTGTTTTGCGCTGAGTTGTTTACGTTTTATCGTCCGTTTACTGATCCGTTACATGTGCATCAGTGAATGTTGTCCCTGTAAATGAAAGGGAAGGATGATGGAGAGGACCGCAGCCCGAGATGAAATTACCTGTCAAACTCACCTGATACATCGGGACATTAGCTATTTTAAAAGAGGGAAGGCAATAAAATAAGAAAAGGAAGAGTAGAGAGAGAGAGAGAGGAGAGAAACTGAGGAGGAAAAGAAGACAATTTAGCCATTCATTTACCAACTCATCACTGCCGATCATTTGCTTTATCATCATCATGACAGCCAGCATTGAGGAACCCCAGGTTCAGTTCATCCCGTCATTGCCAGGACTTTTCACGGTGGGTGTTTTGTTTTGGGACGGTTGCACAATAATATTACAGCCACTATCAATACCACGGACTTTATTAGCGTTGGACTCATTTATCACCACATTTCAACTGCTGTGTTTAACTAATCCATCCATCCACCATCCATTATCCAATGCTATATCCACACTACAGGTCGGGGTCTGCTGGAGCTAATCCCAGCCAACACGACGCAAGGCAGAAACAAACCCGGGCAGGGTGCCAGCCCACCGCAGTGTTTAACTAATCTGTGTTTGTATTTGTGTTCCGTGTTTCTATTTATTGTTTGTTGGGCAAAGGGAGGTTCAAATGTAAATATTTGTATATTGCGTGTTTTGTAAAGTAATGTAGTCACTGGTGTCATTTGGGATAGTGGTGTTTAGTGCACACATATCGTTATTGAATATTTGTCTTTTTTCATTTACACGATATACAGGGGTCCTTGGATTACGACACAGTTCTTTCCTACAGCAGTGATGTAACCAATTTTGGTGTAAGTTGAAACACACTCTAGTCTAAGTCACTTACCTTCTTAACATTTGCAAAATCATAATCTAGAACATAAAACACAAAATCTAAGCCTGAGAAAAAGAAAAGGCGTAAATATACTGTACTGTAGTAACAGAAAAATGAGTGTTAAAACAAATCCTTACCTTTATTCCTTCTAATGTCTCAATTTTTTAAGTTTTTATGGGAGTGGCGTTGTAAACTCGAAGCGTTGTACCGAAACCCCTGTATCCGTGTTTGATTTACATTCCTGTCTACTGTTTGCTGGTTATTTTGTCGTGTGAAGAAAAATTACAACTTATAGGAGTTTGGCTTGTTATTAGAGCAAGAAGACTCAGGTGATCAAGGAATAGTCTTGGGTGTGATGGCCGGTCTGGGGAAGGGGTCTAGCCATTACTGCAACTTTCACTTTGATATCTTGTAAAACACATTGCTGTATGAAATGTATGCTATGGAAAGAAATTGGTTGTTGTTGTTATTGTTTCCATGTGAAATGAAAAGAATTCTTGAGTCTTATGATGAACCTCAACCTGTCCCCTCCAGTCCACTTTGTTGAAAAATATTGAATAAGAGTGGCTTGGAAGACCAGGCAAAATGGATCCATAAATTGTGCTGATATCTTATTATATAAACAAGGCTCAAACCCTCTTGTTGCATCAAGGCTTTATTTCTAAAGCAATTACAATTCTGTTAAAGTGTGTACAAGAGCCCGGTTAGATTACTGGCAGCTAGACAAATAGAGCCATGGACAGTGCTGAAATACAGCTCCTGAATGGCAGCTTGTTAACTGAAATAATTGGATTTTTCAGTTTTCTCTGTGGACTTCCTTACCCTGTTACACTTAGACAGTCCTCTGACTTTCATTATATATACAGTACACACATTAATATATATACTTGCAGTATATATGAATCAAGATGATACGCATACATTAAACAAGGGGTGATCATACAGTAAGCATGCTTTGTGCATCTATCTATCTATCTATCTATCTATCTATTATATAGTGCCTTTCCTCTATCTATGTATCTATCTATCTATCTATCTATCTACCCAGTTTTTTTCAGTGGCCTTCTCCGTCACCGGCGTGAGTCCAACAGATGTGGTAGAACAGAAGATGAATGTGAAACTGACAGACCCGTAGACCTTGTGATGCAATCATTTCAATGGACCAGAATCTCAAAGGAAGGGTTTTTCACCCAATCTTGTGGAATCCATGCCTAAAAGAACGGACAGTCTTGAAAAAAAAAGGAGGGCCTCCAGGTATGGGGCACTGGTCTGAAGAATTTGTTCAGTGAGTGTTTTTACGCACCGCGTCGCCACAAGCTAAGATCTCAAATGAAAGGGGATTCTGCACCAGACCAGGGGGGTGGCAGGGGTGCACTGATCTTTTCTCTTTTCACCGGCAGACTGGCAATCAGAAATTTTGCCTGGATTGATGACATCACATCCGGGTTTTTAAGTTTGATGATGTCAGTTCCCGTTCTGACCCAAAAATATCACTTCTGGTTTTCGGCCTTGGGGCGTCACTTCCCCCCGCCTGACATTCAAACCTCCTTGCTTACCTGTCTGTTTTTTCTCATTTTGGACTGAAGTCTGTAAAATTTTGAACTAGGCAGTCTTCTGTCTATTCACCATATAAAGTACAGACACATATATATACAGTAGAACCTGGTTCAGGACCATAATTTGTTCTAAAACTCTGGTTGTAACCTGATTTGGTAGGGAACCATAATTCCCCATAAGATTGTATATAAATACAATTAATCCTAACCATATGAACTGTATGTAAATATATATTTTTTTTTAGTTTTAAGCACAAATATAACTATACCATAGAATGCACAGCGTAATATTAAACTAAATGTAAACATTGAATAACACTAAAAGAAACCCGAACAACAGAAGAAAACTAACACTCGAGAGTTTTGCTATAGTGCTACGAACTGCTTGCTAAAAACACTTTCTTTATAAGTTTTAAGCACAGGAAAAAATGAACATTTGAAAATCGATAATTTAATAACCCACCAAGAAAAGTAACATTGCAACAATGCATGGGTGGGGCCTGTGTGTGTCTCTCTTCTGTCTGTGGCTGCTGTGTGTGTGTCTCTTTTGTCTCGTAGCGCCTGTGTGTGTGTTCTCTCTCGCTCACTGCACAGGGAATGCACAGGGAGAGACTGAACCGTTTTGAAATCATCAATGGCACAAACCGAAAGGAAACTGGCTTGTTCATATACCGAGTGTATGGTCATGAACAGATGCAAAGTTTGCCAATCTTTTTAGTAAAGTAAACTATTTGCACATGTTCATAAGCGTTCTTGAACCAAGGTTCCACTGTATATACAAGATTTGCACATCATTTTATTCAAACACTATGCATGCTTTATGCATACAGTACTTCTATCTATCTATCTATCTATCTATTAAATAGTGCATTTAATTTTCTATCTATCTATCTATCTATCTAGCTATCATATATGCCTTTCCTATCTATCTATCTATCCTATTAAAGGTGCTTTTTCATATCTATCTATCTATCTATCTATCTATCTATTATCATCTTCTATCTTCTATCTATCTTCATATAGTGTTTTATATCATCTATCTATCATCTATCTATCTATCTTCTATCTATTAAATAGATAGATGAATGGAATATAAAACTATTTAGGATAGATAGATGAATAAGATAATAATAGAAAGATAGATAGATGAATAGACAAATAGATAGATAGATAATGAATGAATGATAGAAAACATTTATATATGATAGATAGATGAATAGAATATGAAATGCACTATCCATCTAATGTTTTTCCATCTATCTATCTATCTATCTATCACTACTATCTATCTATCTATCTATCTATCTATCTTTTAAATAGTTGCATTTCTATCTATCTATCTATCTATCTATCATCTATCTATCTATCTATCTATCTATCATATAGTGTTTTTTCATATCTATCTATCTATCTATCTATCTATCTATCTATCTATCTATCTATCTATCTTCATATAGTGTCTTTCATATCTATCATCTATCTATCATCTATCTATCTATCCTTTTCAAATACATACATGGGACCCAAATCTAAACATTTCACATACTTCTTACAAAATAGCGTATAGGTAATTTTATACAGTATTTTTAATTATTTTGCAATTGGAAACAAGGTGGTTCACAGCAGCCTCACCAGGATACCTGTGATCGAAGCCATAACACAAAAACAACAACAAACATGACGGCTTACAGGTTTTTGTGTGCAAAAAAAAACAAAAACACAGAGCTGTGCAGTACTGTTGTCTTAATGGGAGGGCTGATAACAAACTGAGCCCAACAGATCATTACAGCCTGTGTGCCCACTAAGCTGTGTGGGTGCTGTGTAGTAATTCAGAGTGGCACTGCTCGGGGCCTCAGGGACCACTGGGAGGCCACATGGGCAAGTGAGGGTCAGATGAGGGGAAAATTCAATTGTACTGTCATGTCCGTTATTCAGAAAGTTTGAATTTTGGATTAGGTATAATCTTTTTGTGTTTTATTATTATTATTTTTTTTTTTTTGTTATATTGGTTCTGTACATCAACCATTTGACCTCAAATTTATTATCATCATTGTTATTGTTTTGTAACACTGGCGATTTATGTGTAGGAAAGACTTTTCTATATAAAAATTTTTTATTAGTGATACTTTGTAGTAGTGGGGCACATTTTGTCCCCTTTGACTATGGGATGTATATTTTATAAATTTGGTAGATCTGAAATCCTCAATGGAAAATATAACATTATTAAAAATTTTTTCATAATACCCCGGTTGGGATTGACTTATGTAAATAAAATGTATTATTATTATTATTACCAAAAGCAAAATAATTTGGGATACACAAAAAAAGAATAAAATTGTGCAAATAAACCCCCTAGAAGAAAAAATCAAATCAGTAATGGGCATTTTAAAGGTGACTTTGTGGTCTGGAAAGAGAATGACGGGGGTGACTGGGGGGGCTGTGGTATCAGATGGGAAGTCGGTGTCGAGAAGTATGAAAGAGTTGTCAGGATATGAGCGGGGGGAAAGCGTGACTGTGGGATTGCGGTAGGGGGGGGAGGTGGGTTTAAATCGGGGGATGGGCTCGGCTCTGTTTATTTCTGGTGATGGACGGGTTCAGCAGTTTGGGGAGGCCCCGTGGACTGTGATGTTTCTGATGTTTGTGATCTGTAGTGAGAGGGGAGCAGGTTAAAGGAGACCCTGGAGGGTGGAATCTGCTCTAGAAAGGGGACTGAAGGTCAGTAGGAACAAGACAAAAACATGTGTGTGAATGAAAGAAGGTCAGTAAGTGGTGGGGATGGGGAGTAGAGTTGGGAAGGTGGATTGTTTAAATACTTGGGATCAACTAAGAGTAATGGGGGTGGGGAGGACAGGCAGGGTGGAGTGGGTGGAAAAAGGGTGTCAGGAGTATTTGCACGGGAAAAAACCCAAGAGTAAAAGGGGAAGGTCTACAGGATGGTGGTAGACCACCTATGTTATATGGGCGGGAAGCGGGGGCCGGGAGACAGAGCTGGATGGGGTTTAAAAAGATCCCTTTTTCATTGGGTGGGGGCGGGGATGGACGGATTAGAAATGGGGATTTTGAGCCAGCTCAAGAGGGGCCGGGGGGGAAAAAGTAAAGGAGATTTTGGGTTTTTGGAAGGTGCTGGGTATATTGGGAAAGGGTGCTGGATAGAGCTGTCAGGTAAGAGGAAGGGGAAGGCCTAAGAAAGGTGATGGATTTTGTGAGGGGCATGCAGGTGATGGGGGGACAGAGCAAGATGCAGAGGACGGGGAGATGGAAGAAGATGACCCGCTGTGGTGGCCCCGGGGGATCCCAAGAGAAATGCACTCCAGCATGTGATGGGGGCCTGCATTTACCCGCGTATTTCAAATATAAAAACGGGACTCTGAGACAGTTTTAAAAGCCCAGCAGGACAGACTGATGGCCAAACACCTTGAATTTCGGTTGAAAGGGGAAAGGGGGCAGGAAGATGTGGACTTGACCTTTTGGGAGTCATTTTTTGTGAATCAATTTGTAAAAGGCCCCATCACACCCTCTCTTCCCTAAATGCCACCTGTTAAAGACCACCTGGACACAGCTAAAGAGCCAGCCCCCGGCCCCTAGGCCCCCAAAAACTCAGTGAGCAGAGCTCGTCTGATGGGGTTTAAACCCTTTTCTTCATAACTGTTTTTTTTTAAGGCGTCAAATTTTGGGCCTGCCCTTCTGGTCTAAAGGATTTTTAAAAGGTTAACCATCTGGCATCTACTTTTTTTTTCTATTCCACGACATGCCATTTTACTTCCCCTTTTTAAATAAATAAAAATTTACCCCATCCCTTTTTTTTATCCACAACCGACAAGACACGTAAAAAGTTCTAATCACTTTCACTCATCAAACCGGTGTCTTCAATTGTTGACTTTCCCCTTTCCCTTTTTTTCCCCGAGTATCGGCTTCATCAAAAAATAAAAAAAAACCCTGGCATTGCCCTTCATTCGACTCTCTCGGTTCCCCCGTTATTAGTTTCCTCTGGATGTATTTCCGTGCCGCCTCCCCCAAAAAAACCGGAGGGTTTCCCGGGTGCCCAAATGCTGTGACCAAAAAAAAAAGGGTTTTGATTTGACAAAAAAAAAAAAAAAAAGGGAAGTCGAGGGGTGTTGTGTCCGTCCCGGGGGGGCCGCTCCATACTTCGCACGTGGATTTTCAGTAAAACCAAATTTAAAAGGCAATTCAGATTTTTGGTTTTTTTCAATAAACGTACTTAAAATATCAATACGGGGAAAAAAGAAAAAACCCTACCGTTAATTTTAAAATTACAACATTTTTTTTTTTTTTAAAACCAAAGATGAATTTTTTTAACTCTAAAGACGGTGCAATTAGAAATGTAGGAATGATGCCAACAGTTAGGCCTGAAAAATCTGGTTTAAAACATCCTGTATAAAAAAAAAATAAAACAAATCACACATCAAAGCAGGTATTGTTTCCCAATCTTTACTTACCCCCGCTTCTCTATCAAAGCTCTCTGGAAAAAAAAAAGCCGAAATTGGATTATGGTTTATCAATAAGAGCTTGTTCCTTTATCGTGTTGGACTTGGATTTGGCTCAAAAAACATCCGGATGGGGGGGCCGGAGGGGGCAGCGAACCCAGTGCGAGAGGCAAACAGTGCAGCGACCCAACGAAAAGCGTCATGCCATCTCAACCCCCAACTCTAAGAAGAGAAAAAAAATAAAAGGGAAAAAAACCCCAGAAAGAAGGGCCGGGCACTGGAATTCAGGCACATGGAACAGCCCCCTGAAAGTCTTCACACTTTAAGTGCCTTTCAGTTTATGGTTTTGTGGTCAAAAAAGGGGAAATCCCCCCCCGGGAAAATTTTGGGGCACCCCCCAGTTTCCCAAGTTTAATTCCAACAAAATAAAGTCAAGTCAAAAAAATTCTGGGTCACTATTACCAATAAAAAAGAAAAATCAGATGGCTGTTTTGCATATTAGAAGGACAATAAGGAAATAGTCCTGTGGTGGGTCAGTAGAGCTGGACACCTCCTGCCACCGGTGGCATTTATAGGTCGGGGACTGGAAGGGAGGGAGCCCTATCTATCTATCTTTTATCTATCTATCATCTATCTATCTATCTATGTAATCCTCCCGACTCACAAATTATCTTCATCTATCTATTTTGTAATCCTCCAACTCATAATCTATCTATTTTTTTTTTATCTTGGTAGAGTAATAAAAATTTTTCTCTATTTTCCCCCTTAATATTACATTTTTTCCCCGATTGGTTTGGCTCATTTCCTGAAACCCAGATGACATTCTCAAAATAACATGGACAAATCCCCAAACCACCTTGCAATTTTTCCAAAAAATGTCTTTTTCATTGGTTTAATCAAATTCAAATGCTTTAGTACATGTCTCAAGTGTCTCTGTGCTTCTTTTCAAATATTATGTACAAGTAGCTACATTTAAAAATGACCCCTTTGACATTTTAAATAAAAGATCTTGCCGATCTAAACTGATTAGTTGATTTTCAGTGAAATGGTACTCCCCAAAACATATACAGGGTTTTCATTGTGTAAGATCAATCCTTGTCTGTTCAACTGAAAAATTAGTCAAAGATATAATACCATAAAAAGAATTCTTGGAACTTTTGAAAAATTTAGATACTTGACAATCAATCAGGTGAAATTAGAACAAAAGGGAGCATTTTCCCCCTCAGAGAAATAAACAGGTTGCCAGATACCACAGGTGTTTCTATGATTATGACTGCTGCCAAAATATAGACAGAGCTTAGCGGGGCCAGTTTCTTTTGCAGTGTGAACATGGAAGCACCTGAATTTTTAAAAACCCTTTAACTCCAAGAGGAGGAGAAAAAAGGGGAAAAGGGGGGAAATCGTGGGGGAAGGGGGGAAGGCCGAGGGCGGGGCCCCAATGTCCCCAGATGAAATCGGGCCCCCTTTTGACCCGTAAAAAAACCTCGCCCCCCACTGGCAGAGGCAGGTCCCCCAGTGCGCCTAATGTCCTGGTCACAGTCTCCCCCCACCCAAAAACCCTTTTTGGGGAAAACGGGGTACAGAACACTTTAACTATTCAGTGTTGGTGTGTGTTGGCCAAAGAGTACTGTAATATCGTCATGTGATGTTATATGATATAAAAAATGACAAAGAAAAAAAATGGAAAATACTGTGAATAGTTTCCAGTCACTGTGCAGTCATCCCCCTTCTATAATAAGACAGCAGTACAATTAATTGGTAATCTTTTTTAACAAATTTACAGTTTTGTTTGACTTGTATGTCTGGTGGACGAAGCCTCAAGTGGGTGCGAAAAAAACTTCTAAATGAACAACAAGAAAAAAGAAATATAAAACATGGTCATTCAAATAATCCCAAACCACTGAGACGATTGTAATGCAATCCTGCTAGACGTAATGTTAAAATAAACTCTATCAGCATCCCCACAATAGCCGGGGTTTGAAGAAACATCAGATGACCATGAAACAGATTTACGGGGTACCTTTTGGGGAAAACTCTGACGGGTAAAGGGGCTGCGGTACCAGTATGTCATGTAAGTCAACTACTGGTTTTCAATTGTAACACTATTACAGTAAGACATGGTTTACCACTTTTTTTTTGTTTTTTGCTTATCCTTTTATTCCAGAATCCACTTTTGTGTGAGCTTTCCTGAAATTTTTTGGGGCCCTCCCTTTTTTACATTTTAGACCCCCCGGGATTCCCAGACTAAGATTTATTTCTTTTCATTGTGAAATTTCAGGGGAAACAACCCCCCTAATTTTTGGAACCCTTTAACCTGAAAATGGGGGTGGAACTCATTACCACATTATGCCCCAGGGGGAAAAATTAACTTCCCCTTATCAGAAGGGGTTCCACCTTTTCCCGGGGGGCCCTAAAAAAAAAAATTTTTTTCCACCTTTTCTTCTATCCAAAAATAGGGGTTTTTAGCTTTTGGGGGGGGGGAAAAGGGAAACTTAAAAGGCTCAAACCGGCCCACCCCCCCATGCAATGGATCCCCCATTTTTAAAAATTGGGTTTTTTTAAATTAGGGGGGGGTTGGAAATCAGGCCGCCCCGCCACCCGCGAGAATATGTGCATGGAGGAAATTTTGGGGGAAGGGGGGAGGTTTAGCATTCATTTTTGCCAGGAAAAAATTGGGATGGGTGGGGGAAAGGAGGGTGACAAAAGGGGGGGGGGCCCTGAAAATATTACTGTACTATGTTCTGGACTTTATTTACAGTATGGGGGGCTAGGTTTTTTGTTTTTGTTTTGTTTATCTTTTAAATTTACAGAATCCTGTATATGTTTTTTTTTCCAAGTATGTTCTCTAATGTTAACATTTTTTTTACGAATAAAATGTTTACATTTTCCCTTGGTATGAGTGGTTTTTGGAGGCGATTTTTCTGTAAAATCTTTTTTTTTTTATTCATAGTGGTATTCTTTGCTAGACCGTCCTCAGTAAAAACGTCAGCATTTTGACTTCGGGGCTTAAACAATGCCGGTATAATCATTTTGGGGGGATTTACTATTTATATGGGGAAAGGGTATTTGTTTTTACACATGGATAAACTCTTTTGGGAAGATTAGGGTTTTGCGGGGGTCCATGGTGTTGTGCTAAACCACCAGGGTATTCTGACAAAAAAAACAAAAGAAAACATATCCCCAAAGGGAATTTAGAAAGGGTCCCTTCTATTCTGACTTACTGATCTTTTTATATTGGGAAAGGAATCTGCTTTTAAGCATGGACAAAGAGTTTGGGGTAAAATATTTGTTTTCTAAGTGAGCTATAATTTGGGCAGCCTGTAAGACTGTTTGGCCCAAAAGATTTTGGTTTGAAAATGTCATCTGGTTTAAAAAAGGCCAAAACCCAAACGGAAAAAAGAAAGAATAACATTTTAAGCAAGCACCTCTTGTTTTTTTATCACACTATGGTTTAAATTCTGCACTGGGGTTCTTCTCTTTTAATGCTCATTATTGCTCCTTTGCAGTTATAATGGGGTCTGGGTTGTTTTACATCTTATGTTCAGCCTGATATATACCACTGCTTTTTTTTTTCAGTCTGGGGACATATTGCCTCCTTTAAATTTTTTTTGTGGTTGTTCATAGGTTTTTTCTGTTTGGACCTTTGGTTTTCATAGATGACAATGATTAAAATGGGCCGCCTTATCATCCGTTCAATTTCTATTGTGAAAAATAAAAACTTTTCCCATGCCTATTTAAGATGGCAAAATGTCGGGATCTCTCATCTTATTTGGGCCCGGGAAAAAAAGGGGGCTGCAAAAAAGGCCCCAAAATTTCGAGCAAACAGCAATAATATGTGTCATGGGGGCAAGAACCAGGAAAATCTAACCACCATCAAACCAAACAAAAAAATTTCCAAAAAATCTTTACTTGACCAAAATCCCTACTCTAATTCTTTTTTTACCCCCAATTTTTCTAAGAAAAGTCAATAGAAGTGAGGTGA
The DNA here is from genome assembly GCF_016835505.1 of Polypterus senegalus. Classification (NCBI taxonomy): domain Eukaryota; kingdom Metazoa; phylum Chordata; class Cladistia; order Polypteriformes; family Polypteridae; genus Polypterus; species Polypterus senegalus. The sequence continues at coordinate 15,468 of NW_024380087.1, forward strand.
ATTTGGAAATTAGCTCGGTAAAATTACCCCCCCCCTCCCATTTTACAGATGCTTCAGTTTTTTTATCTCCTATTCCCAAATTTTAACTTCCCCATAAAAAACTTTTGTTTATGTTTGCACAACACATAAGCATCCTTGGCATTTTAGTTAATCTTTTTTTTTATTGATATACGGGCCTTTAAAATACTTTGTAAACTAAATTGGTTACTTCGCCAAATCTGTTTTTTTATATTTTTAACCCCCCATCCTTTATATGTATAGGCACCAAAAAATGTATGAAAACCCAAAATTTGCCCTCCTTCTCAAGTATTTCCTACTCGATTTTGATTTTGATTCTAATGTCCTAAAAAATTAAACTACTCACCATCAGGAGCTATCATAAGATTCTTTGTAGACTGTTTCTCATTCTAAAGGGGTTGTTCTCTTGAGGCCATTCCGATTTTTTTGGGGCCCTTAAAGTTTTTTAACTTTGGCCCCTCCATTTTTTAGCTGGATGTTTGAAGGTACTAGTAAAATTTGGGTCCTCGGTTTTTGTTTCGACATTTTTTTTAAAATAAATATTTCCCGGGGAATAAACACATTCAGGAGCTGCTTGTTGGGGGAAATCTTCCAAATGCCCACTGGGTTTTTTCAATACTAGCCAACCCGGGGGAAACCTCGCCCATAATCAGGCCGGGATTTTAATAATTTTTAAGCACAGGAAAAATTAACATTTGCAAAATCGGTAATGTTTCAGAAGAAAAAACATTGTAACAAGCGGAACGAACCCAAAACACAATTCCGTGCGGTATGGAATGGGAGGGTGTGTTCAAAGGGGGGGGCATCTAAAAAGGCGCATGTTTTTGGCGGTCGAATTGCGTTTGCGGGAAACTTTTTTGCTCCGGATTTCGTGTAAACCCAAAACTCGTTTTTAAAGACTGCTCACTTCATTTGTGTTTTAACCTCAGTTGTAAAAGGAAAGTTTTAATGATCCCCTGGGGTACCCTGCAAACAGTTTTACCCAAAGGCGATTCCCTCCGAGCCCCTCTATTTAAAAGTCACATGTGGGAGGGTGTGGGACAAGGGGAGGGGCAAAACAGTGGGGCGTATAGTGCCTGAATTTCCCCGGGTTTCCCCAAATGGGGTTTAGGCTTCCCCCTAGAAAACGCTCAATCTCATCATTTATTTTTGAATGGTAAACAATTCTGGAAAAAACGGTTTCTAAAAGGTTAGTGTGAGAAACAACAGTAAGTAATAAAAAAATGGAACTCTGGAAGCAAATAAAAAAATGTGAACCCGCTAACAAGGCGCAAATTTTATTTAATTTATGGTTGAACACTTCTGGAAGCCGGGACATCCTGCCCTACGCCCCCATACAGCGTTCCCTCTCCACAAACAAATGTTTTTAAAAACTGCAAAAAGCCCCTCCCTCGCGGGTTTTTCCCAATGGTCCTGGGTCCACCCTGCCTTTTAACATAAAACTGCCTTTGTCCGGTGAAACCTAGCCTGTTTGAAAAATACCCCTGGTCATCCCCTTCAAGGAAACTCAGGGGGGGCCCTCCGCCTGGTGGTCCTCTGTTTTGTCTCTGGGCGGGTTTTTTCTTTCCTGCCCTGTGTGCCGGTAAGCACAGAGAAGTTGGGTGCTGACAAATCTCGACTGTTCGGGCCCGCATTGGTGAAGCAGGTAAGGGGGGTAATGAAAAGGGGCCGGGCTTATTGGTTTTAAAGACGATTCCTTCATTGGCTTTAACCTCAGTGTTAAAAGGTTTTTTAAGGTCCCCTGGGATCCCCCCAAAACCGTTTCCCCCTCATAGGGGATTCACCTCTCGAGAAACATCCCTCTATGAACATAGCGTGGGGTTTCATAAATGCCCGGGTGCATTTGGCCCCCGACGTCGAACAAAAAGGGTTTTTCTGGTTCGTCCCCGGTTGGTGGCTTTGGGCCCCGCAAGGTTGTATTTTCCCAAAAGGGCTTGGGGGTTTGGGGGTGGTCCCCCTGTTGGCATGGTTCTCACTTGGCGGCATGGTCCCGCCCCTTCCCGGGGTGCTTTTCATGGTTTCTTGCCTTAGTGAATTATATATATAGATGCCCGAAATAACGGTGCTCGCCGCCCCTTGTCTGGGGCCCAAAGCACCTCAAAACATAAAGCTAATCACCTTGTCCTATCTACCTCTCTTAAAAAATTTACTTCCCCTTTTTTTCACCTGACTTTTTCCTCCTTTCTCCCGCCCCCCCAACTCACACTTCCGAACCTCCTTTTTTTTCACCCCCCTTAATTACCCCGGGTCCCCGTCATTCATCTCTCTCTAGGGGGGGTAAAACCCCCCAAAAAAGGGTTTCAAAAATCCACCCAACACTGCCCCCCTTAGCCCATGCAATGAAGAAACGTCCTATTTTTTTATTAAAAATTTTTGGACTTATTTTGTTATTTTCAGGGAATTTCTTTATGTGAGCATTTAAAAAATTTTGGGTACTCTTGTCATCTTTGTGCGGAACTCTTTGTTTAAAAAAAATGTTAAAGACTCTTGGGGAAAAACACTATCAACGCCTACCCACTGTTTTGTTATTTTATTTACCCATCGTGTTTTTCCCTTTTTGTATTTGTTTTTTATTGCTGCTACCATTTTTTTTTTTGTGGATTTTTAATTTCCACCAAAGGTTTTCCCGTCTCATGCGTGGTCACTAGACAGTTTCACCAGTGGGCCCTGATATATAAAGATCTTTTGCATTAAGCAATCATCAAATTTTTGACATCTTTTTGCGAAACCTAGGGAAATATTTATTAGTTTTTTTTTATTTTGTTGACTGTGTAAAGATAATCCTGTGTACTGTCACCCCAAATACAGGTACTTGAACTGAGCCAAGTGGAACCAGAAGCGAATTTTCATGGAACAAGGCCCAAAACGTAAAAAAAATCTCAAGGTCCAAAAAACTGATTCAAAAACAAAACCAGGAGACAAAGCGATTTTTTTAAAAAAAAAAATAATTTATGATTTATCTCCCAAAATTGGACAACCTAAATTTTTCTAAAAAGGTGTTCGTGTAAAATTTTGCATATAACGATAAATGTTTTTTTATGTCTTTATTTGTAATCAAATTAAATTTTTTTACTTTGGGGGAGGCATTCATTTTGCCAACCCCGTTTACGCTTTTTTTTTGTAATTTTAACGGGATTTGGGGGATTTCTTAAAAAAAGTTTGATAGATTTCTCTGCAAAACTTTCAACCCCCTCAGGAAGCCAGGATGTTTAATTTTTAGGGGAGGGTTGATGTTCTATGTCACCCATTGGTTTATCTAGGCTGTCTGGATTGGCTGGAGGGGTTTGGGCAGAAAACCTATAAATTTCTTGCTCAACCACATTTTTTCTCTAACCAACATATGATGAAAAACCCTCTCTGGCAACCTGTGTGATGGAAAATATCTTTTTTTTGATAACAACCAAAAAGGCTATCACCCCCAGACTGAAACAACACAATGAAAAGGGCCAGCCATTTTAAAAAACATTTGGGGAAAGGGCACCATGATCCCTTTAAATAGAGAAATTAAGTAACTTCAAGTCTTTTCCCCTGGTTCACTACCCTTTATCTGGTTTTGGTTGCCCAAAATTTAAATTTCTTTTCATTTTGTTTTATTTATATTATCAGTAATACATTATTTTTTGTGACTTTCCCCCTTTTTTTTTACTACATCTAATTGGCTGAGGTTATAGATATAGAAATGAAAGGGAGGTTAAGTTATATCTGATACCTTTTTAAACATGGAAGTCTGTGAGATTAGGGATTCTAAGGGTACATATTAATAAAACAATAGGGGGAAAATAGAGCAAAAAAAAAAAAATATATATATATATATATATATATATTACTCTCAAGATAAAAAAAAAAGGGAAAAACATTACAGCAAAAACAAAATTTCATTACATTTCAAAAAATAACAATACTACAAAATACCCCGCTTCACAGCAGAAGTAGTGTGTTAAAAAACAATGAAAAGAAAAGGAAACATTTTGAAATAACATGATTTCAATGTCAATGTAATTGTTTTTTCACTGTTCAAGTGATGAGTGTTGCTGTCAAAATATATATATATATATATAACACACACAATCTTTATATAATAATATCCATAAAATATCATATAACATATACAATATATATAACACACAAATAATACAAAAAATTTTTATATATATATACATACATCCACATATATATACATATATAATATATATATATCTACATATACACAAACATATACATACACACATATATACACACAAATACATATATATAACATACACACACAATATATAAACATATATATATATATACATCTTTGGGGCAAATTTCTGGAGGTCCAAATCCCAAAAAAGGGAAAAAAAAAAGAAAAACATTATTTGACAAAATCTTTAAATTTTTTTTCCCTTTCCCAAATAATTAAATGGGCAGGCTATTTGCAGTGCAATCGGGTGTTTTTCTAAAAAAAGGATGACTCCGCTCTTCGTCAGTCTTGGATATTATGAACTTTTATCTGTTCAAGTTCTTTTTAAATTTTAAATAGAAGGAATTTTTATTTAGTCGACAGAATATTATTCGGAATAAATCAACTCAAACCTTAAATAACTTATAATATTTTGCTCTCCATAAAAATATATCCTGTCTAAATTATACAAGTTAGAAATAAAGTAAACTTTAAAAGAACAAACATTCAAATTTCTTTACCCTTTGTAATTTTATATAAAAATAAACTTAAATTTTAAATATCCCAAAGATTTTTGCTCTTCATAAAATATATCCTGTCAAAATTATACAAATTCATATATGAACATGGTGCATAACAAAACCTGAAATATAAATAAAATTTGTTCTTTTTAGCAATAACAAATCAAATCATTCAGTTGTCTTTCTCAGATGTCATTTTAGAGCTGGACGCCTGGCATCTTTTTTCCACAGGATTGTTTCTGTTGCTGTGAGGTTCTGTGTTGTGGAGATTCTCAGGATGGACTGCAGGTGCTCATCAGTGGGCGACTCCTGTGTGCTGCTTTTTGTTAGTCTTCATGACTGAAAGAGCTTCTCACACAGATATGTGCTACCAAACATGCACAAGGTTGAGCGCATGTAGGCGGAGCTGAGCATTTTGCGGGAATGGAGTGAATAAACTGTGCGGGCCTACAGTATGGTACTTTGCCTTCAGTGTGCCATTACACTGCAGCTCAATCACCTCCATCTGAATCTGCACAGGTGCAGTTTCCACATCGGCGGCAAATGGGTTGCAAATCAACTCAAAATTCTTTTTGTTCTTCAAAGCCGCAAAGCGCCGTGCGACTCAGTGCGCCAGTGCGCTCAGTTTATCACAAAGTGCGTATTTGGGAACACGTTGTGCTGACTTGGTTCAACATTACTTGGCACAGGAAAGTGGGGCAGGTTGCACTGGTGCATTGTGTCTCCCATAAAGCAGCTTCACTTGAAATCACTTTGTGATTTTGCAGTTAAAGCGTCTGCTGAAGTGTCAGATTCTTCTTTAACTCTTCTGCTTTCTGTATCTTGTGCATTGCATTCAGGTCTTTCAGGTTATCTTGATGTTTTCTCTCATAGTACTGTCTTAGATTAAATTCTGTAATTACAGCCACATTAGCTCCACAAATGAAACCCCGGGGTTTTTCGGCAATGTCAGTAAACATATACTCAACCCCCCCCCGGTTTTAAGGCTCTATGTTCGGGTAATTTTTTTTTCCCCAGCATGCGTGAGACGCAATAACTTGCGCATCAAAGTAGACTTGATTAGGTGGAAGTGTTCAGCAAGGCGGCTAAACCCTCATTATGGGATCTGTAGCTTTTTGGGTTTTCCCAACCTTCATATCCCGGGCCTTTTAAAAACAAAAATATTAAAAATGATAAAAGCGGGCCAGATATAATTCCCGGGCGGATGTGGCCTGGGGGGCCTTGGTTGAAAATATGGACTAAATAGAACTTGAAAAAATAAAATTTTTTAAATGTGATGGGGCAATTCGGTCGAGTTGACCGCACTACGTACTGAGCCCGCGTGCTTTTTGGTTTTCCCCGTGCCTCAATAAGTCTCCCCCCGCTCTTACTTTTTTTCCGTTCATCTAATGAATACACTGAGTTGGGTTTTCCAAAAAAATCTTTTCCCAAATAAAATATCCATTATTCATAAAGCTTCAATTGGTGATCTTTTTTCTGTGTTGGAGGTGGGGATGAGTCAGTGAGTCAGTCAGTTAGTCAGTCGTCGTGAGGGCTTTCCTTTTATTAGTATAGTTTTAAATCAACAATCACAAAAAACTAGAAAAAGAAAAAACAAAATTTTATAAAATTTTATAAAAGACTAGCAAAAAACCGCCATGGCCAGTAAAAAGTTTAAAGATTATGAAAATGAAAACAAACATTTTAAAAAAAGAAAATGATTTTAATTAATTGTTTTTTCATTGATATTGATTTTTGTTATTTCTTTTATATATATCTGTATATATTTTTTTTATATTTTCTGTATATATTTTTTATATATTTTTATATATATTTATATATATCTGTATATATTTTTTATATATTTTTATATTTTATATATATATATATATAAATATTTATGGTTGGCGGGAAAAAAAAAAAAAAGGCTTTTTAATAATAACGTAACATGATTGACAATGTAATTTTTTTTGTCATTGTCATGAGTGTTGTATATTAAATATATATATATATATATATATAAAAACATCTATACATATATATATAAAAGTTATATATATATACATATACAAAACCATATATATACAATGAATACACATATACATATCAATATATACTGTATATACACATTTATATATAAAAATCACATTATTTTCCACATATAATTAAAATTTTGGGGTGGGATTTGATTAAAAAATTAACCCAATTAATTAGAGGCTGTGAAAAAATTAATCGATTAATGTATGTAATCCCCCTAAATTTCCCCCAAAATCTAAAGGGTTTTTTTTTTAATTTAAAAGGGTTTTTGGGGGCGAGAATCAAATAATAGACTTTACATGAATATTTAAACAAAACCCTTTTTAATTTCAAAAAAAAAAGCCTTTAAACTGCTTTGTTAAAAAAACCAAAAAATACATCCCTGGTTAAAATTGGGCAGATTTAAAAAAAATAAAAATTGGTTTTTTTAATACTTTAAGTGATTTTCAGAATAGTATTGTCTTTAAATAAAAATAAAAAAATTTCAACAAAAATCTTTTTTTCTTCTTAAAAAATAAGTCAGAAACATAAAATAATTTGAAACAATCTTTAAATTGGGTAATTTTAAAAATATTTTTACATTAGGCTAAAACTTTTGGATCATTGAACTTTTGTAATTAGATGTAATTGAATTACAAACGGTCGAAGTCAATGACCCCCATAAAACCCAAGTTCTTTCTGTAATGCATCTAATTTTGCTTGCTTTTCTTGTGCAAAAACCATGCTTTTTAAGGCCCTCGGGTATCAAAATGATCAGTCGTAGGGCGCTTTTTTCCCATTAACATTTTGTAGCTGTGAGGGTTCATGAATGGTTTCCAAAATAGCATTACAAAATTCCCTTTTGGGAAATTGAAAGTGTGTTTAAAATCGTTTTTTTTTAACGCTTATGGAGCATCATCAAGTTTCTCAGCTGTGCTTGTCTAAAAAAGGGGAAACTTTTAAAAATAAAACATGATTCTCGTTAACGAATATTTTTCTCTCCCAAACCAAGGAGATCCGGTAAAAGAATTGGCGTCTCCAAAGGTCCTCTGGGGAATCGCCTCAATAGGGGCATTGGGGAAACTCTAAATTGACCCCAAGCATGTGCTTTTTATCATATATACTGGGGGGGTATATAAAACATTTAAATATATCCCCGCGTTCAGGGGAAAAGTAAATTAGAAAAAGGGGAACATTTTAAAAAAAACTAACATGATTTTTTAACGTTTGTTTTGTAGGTTATTGAATGTTCCCTTAAAAGGTTTGATTATCTTTTTTTTCAATCGGGTATTTGTTTTGTTTAAAGTTCTTTCCCGTGTTTGTCAATCGTTGTAAAGATGAATTTTTCTTCATCGTTCGTTTCTTCCATCAATAAACAGCTCGTCCTTTTTTATCTGGGGGAACACTGCATGGGTTTTTTTACTGTCTTCCTTTGCGGGACTTTTGACTTTTCCCCGGGGCTTTTTTTCCCCATATGCTTTTAAAAACATCAGCCCCATTTTTTTTGCTGCCTTTTCTTTTTAATTGGTTTTGTTCGTTTTTTGGAACTGTTGCTTTTATCTTCCCCTTTCGTCAGTTCAGTGACCCCTGGGTTTACTTCAGAAGGTTCCCAGCTGTGCTGGTCCATTTGCTATGTCCAAGCTTTTTTAAAATTTATTTTCCCTGGCACTTAAAACTTTCTCTCAATTTAAAACGAGTTTGTGTCAAACCCCAAACCCTCCTTTCCCTCTCCAAAAGCATCCTTCCCCCGTAAATTTTACCCCCCGTGGCGTTTGTTTGGATTCCGGGGGGCCTTCGGGCAGGCCTATTAAAACCCCAGGCCTGCCCTTGAACTTAAAAAGGGTGGTTCTTTCTTTGTTTCGGTAGCGAACTCTTCTTATTGTTTTGCCTTCTCTTTTTTTGAGTTTTTTGGCGGGGTTTTCCCTGGCTATGTACTGCGTGATTACTGGGGAGGCGTGATGTTCCCCCAAAACCCCCCACGGGTTGAAGCTCATCTCCATTCATTTGGGAAAAAAGCTTGGGGTTTGCCTTCCGAAATTTCGTTTAAAAAACCTGCCCAACTTTTGGGGCAAGGGTAGCCAAATTTCACCCTTTCCCACCCACAGGGAAGTTGGAAATTAGTGATGAGTCAGTGGTGGTGGTGAGGGTTTTGCCTTTTTTGTATAGATAAACAGGCCTCAAAAGAAAAATGTTGATGCAAAAAAATTAAAAAAACCACAGCTGTGTACCACATAACAGCCCGTTTAGTTTGGTTGTCTCTTTCAAAACCCAAAAACAAAACATATTGTGAAAACAAAACCAGCACCTGTCAATTGGTTCCCTTCCCAAATTGAACATGACTTTCCCAAAAAATGTTGCTGTTATCTCTCTAAAAAAACTAACACTTTTTTTTTTTCAGTCCCCATTTTTTCCCCCTGAACCGTTGTCCCCCCCCCTTTCCTCTGGATTTGTTCTTTTGCCTTTCACCTATATTTTTTTTTTAATGGATACATTTCTAAACCTTCTGTCCTCAAAGGAGATTTTTTTTGGTTATGTTCAAATGCTGCCCCCTCGTTTAAATAGATGAAAATCACCCACACTGATATGAAAAAAGTCAACAAGCTCTTATAAACTTTACATATTCTTTTTAGCTATCTTTTGGGCTAGTGGTGAGCTTTCCACCATGTTCTTTTTTTATTATTTATCTCCTCTTGTTAAAAATTTTGAAATAGTGGCATGCTTTTTAAATATATCTTTCTTTTTATATCTGCTGGTAATGACACTATTTTTCTTTTTTTTAACCCAAGGGCTGCTTTTCTCTAATTTAAAATATAATATTAAGTTGGTTTGTACTTTTTTGGTTGGGTTTTTTCTAAAAGGTAAAAATAAAATTTTTGGGATGCCTTAAGAAAAGTTAGTTAATTTTTATTAAAAAGGGAAATTTTCTCTTGGTTTTCCCCTTGGGCTATTTTCCCCCTTTTATTTCGTTAATTTAAAAATTGTGATGAATCTTATGAATTTTTGGGTTCATCAAAAACTTCATAATTTTCAGAATAATTTTTAAATTTTTTAAAAATTTGTCAGGATCTTAAATCTTTTTAAAATAAGTTTTTAAAATTGGGGAAGTGGATTCTTTGTTATTTTTAAATTATTTTTTTTTTTATATTTTTTAAAGTTATCTCCTACTAATAAAGTTTTACTCTTTTGGGCCATTCCTCTTTCTCATGGGGGGGGTTGTTTAATGTGAACTTATTTTTTAAAAATGTGACTTGTTTTTTATGGAATATTATTTGTTTTTAAAAATTCATAAAATGTTAAAAACAAAAAAAAACTATCTAATTTAGTGAATCAGGACTTTTTTCCCCTCAATTCAGATTTTGGTTTCATATTGTTTTGCCCTTTGGCTCACTATTTTTTTTTATAAATATGTTTATAATTCCCCTTTTTAGCAAGGTAAATCGGGGTGCCTTCTTTAGAGATTTAGCAATTTTCGGGACAAAGTATGGCCCCCAGAAAGCTTTTATCACAATGAATTTTCTGGGTTTGTATTTCTTGCCCCCGGGATTATTCCTCACCCTTAAACAAACTTCTTTTCTTCCTATCCCCCCCTTTTGTTTTTGCGAGGCTAAAAAATCCTCCTGATTGCTCTTTCACACTTTCACATTTTCCTTCTAAAAAGTGTTGTTGATGGGTAAATGCTCTTCTGGTTAACTAAATGTAGAATGCGGGCCCTATTTGTATTCCCTATTTCAAATTAAAAAATAAAAAAGGGGGGGGGTCTGGACAATAGCCCCGGGCAAAAGGCCCACCCCGGGCGGGTGCCCCCCCACCTTTTGTTTTTTTTTTTATTCTTTTCCCCACCCTTTTGGAGTTTCAAAAAACCCCGATGAAACATACATGTAAAAAATAATGGATCAAAAATTAAAAGAGATAATTAGAAAATTTTTTCTGTATACCCGCACTTATGTTTGTGGGCATTCATCTAATTAGAACAAAAAGTTTAGATTCTTCCTTCGATTGATTTGTCCTTTTCCCAAACCCCTTTTAATAAAAATAAAATAATAATAATAATAATAATAAAACATTTTTTTTATATAGCTCCTTTGCGCTCAAGGCACTTATTTAAAAAACGGGTATTTTAATTTAAAAAATTTTTTCTGCATAAAATTTTAAAAACAGAAAAATACAGGATATACAAAGCATTGTAAAATTGAAAAAAAAAAATCCCTTTTTAATCAAAAAAACCTGAAAAAATAAAAATTTGTGATATTACACACACACACACAATTATGCTCGTTTCTGGACAGAGGGGGCTGAAGAAAGGAAAATGTTGGGGTTAAGTTAAAACCTTTCCCTGAACAAAAGTACTTGGGGAAATTTCCACTTTGAAAAATGAGCGAATGAGTGAACATGGATATTTATGGGGGAAGTTTAAAGTTTTGTAATATGGTTCATTTTGGGGGGGTAAAATGGAGGAATAAAAAATACCCCAAATGCTTCGAGAAAAGGGTCGTGGATCACCGTCAAGTGACGGGAAAAGGGACTTATTTTCTTCCTGGTTGCTCTTTGTCCAATTACTTAGTTTGATTTTTTTTGCAATTTAATTTTAAAAGTTCTGCCCCATCCAGATATATATATTGAAACAGGCAAATATCCATTTTGCATAAATTCCCCTTTCAAATATAAGTTACCTGAATTATAAAGTCAAAGTCTGAATATATGATTTCCTGGATAAAAAACTTTTTAAAAATTTTGGGTGAAACATGACCCTTTCTTTTGACCACATTTATTTTTTTTTTTTGGGCACTTTTTGGCAAAACCCAACAAGACCACTCTTTTCTTTCAGAACCCCGCCTTTGGGCTTTTCACACCCTTCCTAAAAAACTAAAAAACAAAAAAAAACTAAAAACTTTTTTGGATTTTGGGGTTTTATTTGTCCCTTTAAAATCTGTTTTTTTTTTATTTTTTCCATTTATTTTGATGTTTTGTTTTTTTAATTCTTTTTCTTGTGTTCATTTGCCTGGTTATGCCCCTTTGTTTTGTGGATGGCTCCCCAAAGGGCGGGAATCCTCCCCCCGAATGGCCCCCCCAAAAGGTGAAACCCCGGTTCGGGGAATTTATTGACGACGGGGCGGGGTTTTTTGGGATTACTGTTTTTCTTTTGGCCCGTAACTGATTTTTGAACCTCCCCTTCTTTTTGATTTTTTGGATACTTTTTGGGGTTTTTTTTTTTCCCCTTTGTTTCAGTCAAATCTTTGTTCTTTGGGTTTTGGGGACACTTTTGTAAAATAAACCCCCTTTTTATAAAAGTTTGTCTTGGCCCTTTTTATTTAGTTGGGGGATTTTGATTGTTTCCCCCTTAGGGGGAAATTTGTTTTTTATATTTTTTTGAACGAACCAAAAATTCTGTTACTCAGTATTCATTTTTCTCGATTGTTTTCATTTCGGGCGAGATGACATTCTAAAAATAACAGGACGTCCCCCCCCTTGCAAATGTTCACAACAAATATTTCCTTGTTTCATAAATTCCTCCTTAGTCCCTTCTAAAGTGTCTCAGTATTTTAAGGTTAAGTAGCCTGGGTTGGTCCCCATTTCCCTTTTAAAATAAATGACCCCTTTTACCCCAAACGGGTTGGTTCCAGTCAAATGGTTCTCCAAAACTTAGCTGATTTTTTTAAATCACTTCCTGTCTTTAAATTGCAAAATTAGTAAAAAATAAACCATAACACCATATATGTTTCTTGGTTTGATAAATTCATGAATTTGCAATCAGGTAAATTAGAACTTAAACGAAGGAGGTTTATCTGGTGACCAAAAACAGTTTTTTTGGTTTCCTGACGGTGCTTTTTTTGTGAATGCTGCCAAACGTGTATATTGACGGCGGGGAGTACCCTTTGAACATGGAGGGACCTCCCAAGTAAAAAAGAAGGGCCCCCTGCTCGGGGAAGAAGGAGGAGGAAAGGGGGGAAGAAAAAGAAGAAGAAAGGGGGAGGAGGGTGAGGATCGTGGTGGTGGGGTAGGGAAGAGGCAGGAGAAAACCCCATGCTTCCCGGATAGTTTGGGGCCTTTAGACCATGTGGTTAACCCTCGCCTGACAATGGCAAGGTGGGCCAAGCCTTGCCTGGGTCCCCCTCCATCATCCCAAACCTTTTCGGGGGAAAAAGGTTTATAGTCAATAGGGTATTTTTTACAGTATGTCCTTAAACAAAACATTATAAACTCTTCATTCCGTTTGTTGTTTAATGCTGTAATATATTACCTCCCAAAGTGATTTCCCCTTGATTTCAGTACAGTAATCTTCAAATTTTTTGGCCCTTCAATTGTCTAAATGTTGTCCTTTTACCTCGTCTAGGATTGGCGACAACCTCACATGGGTGGAAAAAAACTTCTCAATGAACAACAAAAAACAAAGATCTTAACATGGTGATTGCAAATAAAGCTCCTTTGAACAGATCCGTGTCAATCCTTCAAAAATCCCTTTAAAATGTCCTCTTTCCCTCTCCCCAATGGGCCGGGTTTGAAGAAACATCAGATGAATAAGCAGTTTTAAGGGGACCATTTGAGAGAATTCAAAGTGAAAAGCTGGGTCCAGTATGTGCATTAAATCAGTTATTGGTTGTCTATTATAGTAAAATTCTGCGGGGGTTAAATTTTTTTGGTTTCAGTATCCCCTTTACCTTTAGAAACCCGCTTTATCTGCTACAGTTTGCCCAAAAACTGCAACGTGTTTCCCCTCTTTGTGTCAAATACTCCCCGCAGTGCCCCTGCATACCCTTCCCCCGGTTTGGAACCACTGGGTATCCCTAGCGGCTATATTGAAATTTGGGGAAAAACATGAAAATCCCCTGAATTTTTTATTTCTGTTGTGTTTTCTCCTCTATGTGATTTGATTTTTTACCTTTTTAAAAAAAGGATTGGGAAGGGGAAAGAAACATCTCATCCTTTTTTTTCGATGAGGCTGGTTTCAACCTGGCGGGGGATGAACATGGGGGTTTAAAACATTGGTCAGGGGGCCCCCCTGGATGTCAGGCCGAGGGGGCAATTTTCAATGTGGCTGCCTTTTGAGAATTGTGGACACACCCCCTTTGGCCCCCCCACCCTCATTTTTTTGGACCGTCTTTTCCTTTCCCCGAAAATGAGAGGTTGAAACCTCACCCCACTATGTGATGTGTGGGGCAATGAAATTTCCCCCTGGGCCCCCTCATGGGGTGGTTCCCCCCATCCAAAGGGTGCTCATGGGCTACACCACCTTCCTTTCCCTTAAACCCCTTGAGAATTTTTCCCGGGGGTGGAAGTCTATGAACATCAGGCTCAAGACCAGAGATCCCCCTCCTGCAATGGAAAAACCGGGGCATTAAGGGGGTCAGTGTAGGGGGTGGTTGAGACTTGGCCCGGGTTTTTTCCCGCGCGCCAAAGGAAAAAATCCGTTCGTGTGGATGAGAATTTATGGAAACAGAGGGCGCGTGGATGCCAGGAGGATAGGGTGGTGGGGAGAGGGCCCTGGCGGCAACAAAGTAAAGTTACCTTGGGGAAACTTTATTTACTGTAAGCCCTACCCCTTTGGCTAGATATAATTTTTTTGTTTTTTTTTTTTTGTTTTAAATTTTCATTACAAATACTGTATACATTTTTATTACTCTAATGTATGGAAATTCTTTTTGTGTCAATAAAAAAGATTACAATTTCCTTTGGGAAATAGGGGTGCAGTGTTCGATGTCAAACTTTGGAGGCCTCTTCTGTAAAATCCTTTTTTTTTAGTTTTATCATAATTGTTTTTTTGGGGAGACCTCTGCCATAGTGAAAAAATCTAGGCATTTTTTACTTGCAGTGTTAAAGATGCCAAAAGGGGCGATGCATTTTGGGGGGACTCTTTTAAAAAGGGGGAAGTTTTTAAAAATGGGTAAACTATTTTAAGATACGAGCTTTTGGGTATCCATGGGGTTTTTGCTAAACCATCAGGTTTTTTGGAAAAAAACCTAAGTGAATCCGACCGCAAAGAAAGATCTTTTTACATTTTTTTTTGACTCTTTATATGGGAAAGGTCTTTTTTGAAGCATGTATGGTTTTGGGAAAAATATGACCTTTTTTTGAGCTGTAATGTTCGCCCGAAGGTAATCCAATCCTCTTTTTTATGGTTTTTTCTATAAACTTCTCCCCACCTTCCCCTTTTTATCTTCCTCAGGCAAAGGTAGTAAAAAAAACCAAAAAGGAGTTTAGTTACATAAAAAATGATTACCATAATATTCTAAATAATCTGAAAGTACATTTGAATATTGCAACCCCAACCTGATAAAATGGTGATGTGCAATTCGGTGGGAAAAGACGCAGTTACTTAAAATTCTCTAGTTAAGGCATCATTGGGCTACTTTCAGCCCATGCCTGTTCAATATCTCTAGCTGTGCCCTTTATTTTTTTCATCTACAGGTTAGAAAAGATGCCTTCATCATATGTGGGTCGGCGAGAGAATGTGGTTGAGCAAGCAAATTTATAGGTTTTTTTGCCAACTCCCCACATGGGATATCATGGGGCCTCTGGACAAGCCAATTCAAACAGCCCCCTCAGACCAATGGTGGGCTCATCTCCACCCCCAAAACCCTATAACACTAACCTGGCGGTTTGGGGGGTGGGGAAAAGACTTTAAAAAAAAACCATCAAACTGGTTTAAGACACATCCCAAATCCTGTTGTAAATTTCAAAAAATCTTTAAACATGGGGGGATAAACAAAAATACCCCCACCAATCCACTAAATTACATTGGTTTGCCTAAATTATAAAAAAAGTACAAAACATTTATCAAGTTATACAAAATCCCCCTCCAAAACTCTTCTATCTAACCATGCCGCTACACTAATCTATCTATCGGTTTCCCGCCGACTATCTAAACTATTATCATCTTCTATCTATTATCTATCTATCTATCTTCTATCTATCTTCTATCTATCTATTATCTATCTATTTTTAATCCTTTAAAACTACACTAATCTATCTATCATCTATCTATCTATCTATCTATCATCATCTAACCTCAATCATAAACTATCTATCATTACTACACTTCTAATCTTCATCTTTTCTATTTCTTTTCTAACCCTGGACTAATAATTATTATCTATCTATCTGAAAAATCCTGCCAAAAACACTAAAATCTATCTTCATCCCCCTATCTATCTATCTATCTATCTTCTATCTACATCTATCTATCTATCATCATTAACCATCGCTCATAAAATCCTTTTTCCTCACTTCTAAACTATCATCTTCCCCATCTTCTTTTATCTATCTATCTATCTTATCCAATCTTCTTTTTCTTTTATCTTCAAACCCACCCCACTAATCTATCTATCTATCTTCATCTATCTATCTATCTATCTATCCAAAATTACATTATTATTATTATTTCATTAACCCGCAACCCCCCTTTAACAAAATTTTGGAATTCTTGGGAACTAACCCAAAAAAACATTTTTTATCAAAATTTCATCATCTTTTCATTTTACACTTTTAAACTTCCAAAAAACAAATTTCATCATCTATTACTTTATCACACAATCTTTAAAACTATTACTACAAAATTATTTCTATCGAAGTTTACACTTTATTTTCACACATTATCATCAATCTTCTTTACTTTATCCTTTACTCTTTTCATTATTACTTATTACCATCATCCTGTTCTATCCATCTAAAGGATTGTACCCTTATAAGGGAAAAATTTGTATTCAGGTTGGGGAAACAAAGGAAAAAACTATTGTCCACCAGGGCAAAAGGGAGGGTTAAAGAAAGGGTTAGGGGGGGAAACCCAAAAAAGTGGAGGGAGTTTGGGAGGAAAAAAGGGAAAATTTTAGCCATCTTTTTAATTAACAAAATAGAGAACATAAGCAGGGGAGCTGTTTTTTAATTAATTTTTAAGATTTTTTGGTGGAGGGGCCCGGGGCAAGAGGTTGAAGATGATAGAGAGTAAAGGGACCAAGAAGTTGTGAGTTGTCGGGGCCCCGATGTGGAAAAGGGGGGGAAAGAAAGAAGGAAAAGGAGGGAAAGGGACTTTTTAATCCTTACCCCTTTTCTATTTGGTACTATATGGGTAAGACCAATCCCCATGGAGCCCTTTTTATGTCTTGTTTTGGGCACCAGAAAAGGGGAAGGGAAGACTGACTAAAATAAATATAAAAGAAGAATATTTTGGTTCCCGTTAGGTTTTGGCCAGGGAAAATTTTAAAAATAGAAGTTTTTTAAAAAGGAAAATTTTTGAAACCATAAGGCTTTTCTAAAATTAGAAGAAATATAGGAGGTTTTTTATTTGAAAGGGCAAAAAGGTTAAAAGGCGGTTTTAAAACCCCAAAATTATGGAGCTGAGAGGGAATAAAAAATCAGGGGGGTTTGGATGGAAATTACAAGAAAAAAATTATCAAAAATCAAAATTAAAAAAATTCAGGTGGAGGAAGGGTTAAAAAAAGATGTCAAAGAGGATGGGGAATGGGAATGGGGGAAAGAAACAAGGAGGGAAGGGGGAAAAAAATAAAGAAGGAAAAGGAAAAAGAGTCTGACGGAGGGAGAATTTGCTGATGGGTTGTAAAACACTTTACCCAAAAAAAAAGGGGGGAAAAAAGGGAAGAAACCTTATTTCTCCTTCAAAAAATATTTTGGGGTAAATAATTTCAAAGGGTAGATATATAATTTAATTTTTTTGAATCTTATTTCATTAAAGGTCCCACCATTTGGTGGGGCCCATTTCCCTCCCCCGGGGAGGGAAAAAATGAAAATTTAAATGTAAAAATTTATTAAACTGTTTATGCCCCCCCTTTTAAAAAAGGGGCGACTGGTAATTTTTGGGTTTCCTTTTTTCAAAAATTAAAAAACAAAAAGGGGAACTGCTTCTTTTAAAAAGCCAAAATTTGGGGGCCCAATTTAAAACCCGCTGGGGCCAAAATCTACCGAACCTAACCCCTATCCTTTTTTACTTTTAGGGCCCAAAAACCCTTTATTTTCCCAATAAACTTTATTAAAATTTGGAAACCCCATGTTGAACAAATAAAATATACAAAAAGGGTGATTTTTATTAATCCAGAAAATTATTATTATTTTTTTTTTTTATTTTAAAACAAAGAGGGAAAAAATAAAACGCTCTTCCCGGGGAAAAGGGAACCTTTTTTGGGGAAGCCAAAAAAAGTCAAATTAATTAAACCCGGAAAACTCTTAAATGAAATTCTTTAAAAAAAAAGGGGGGATGGAAGGGGGGGCGGCCAGCCAACCTTTTCCAAAACCCCCGGGGGCCGGGGTTTTTTTTTTTTTTTTTTTTTTTTTTTTTTTTTTTTTTTTTTTTTTTTTTTTTTTTTTTTTTATTTTATTATTTTTTTTTTTTTTTTTTTTTTTTTTTTTTTTTTTTTGGGGGGGGGGGGGGGGGGGGGGGGGGGGGGGGGGGGGGGGGGGGGGGGGGGGGGGGGGGGGGGGGGGGGGGGGGGGGGACTGACCACCTGGTTCCCCTAAATTTTTTTTAAAAAACCCCCCCTTCCCGGGGGTTTTGGGGGGCCCTTTTTTTAAAAAAAACCCCCCCCCCCAAAAAACCAAAAAACCCCGGGGGCTTGTTTTGGGGAAAAAAAAAAGCCCCCCCCCCCCCAAAAAACCCCCCAAGCCCCCCCCCCCTAGCCCCCCCCGGGGCCACCTTTTGGGGGATTTTTTTAACATTTTAAAGGAGAGGTACTTAATGAGGAGGATTTAGATATTTTATTTATATTTATTAGTTATTTTACATGCTTTACTCATATTGCACTTTCCAGGTTTTGTTCCTGCCTAGTACCCTATGATTGCTGGGTTGGCTCAGCTGCCCTTCTGCTCTGCCCTGGATAAGTGGATTAGAAAAATGGATGGATGGAAATTTATATGAATTTATATAAACTGTTTTGCATGGGACAACCTTCCCGCGCTCTAAAGTGATAAGCAGTTCCACCCCGGGACGAGAGGGGGCGCTGGCACTAACTGTGTCTTCTCTTTCTCCCATAACATCAAAGACCACTCAAGGGAGAACACCTGGCCCGTCCATTGCCTAAGAGGCTTCCCCCTTTCTGGCTCCGGCAAGGTGGCATCAGATATTACCTTGAGACTCGAGAGGGCAGACTCCGACTCTTACCTGTAAAAGTGTGAAAGCCGACTTGATGCCAATTGGTTTTGTTACTTCAGACACCAAAACCCTCTGGATTTTACTCTAACTAAAAGGGTAAGCCAGCTGGTACCCAAAACTTTTGTATGTATACCCTCGATTGCTTTCCTGACCACGGTACTATATATATACTATATATGTGTATATATATATATATATATATATACAGTATATATACACATATATATATACATATATATTGTAACAAAGGCTATATGGTTCCTGACCCAACACAGAAAGACACGGAGGCACATATAAAAGCACAAGACTTTTATTTTTCTTCAGCTGTGGGACACGTCTTCCCGTGCCACAGAGCCCAAATACAGTCCCAAAGCACAATAAACACAACCAACACTCCTTTCTCTATTTGACCAACACTCCTCCTCAAGCTTGTTCTCTTCCTCCCGACTCTGGTTCCTGAGTGGTGGTGGCTGGGCCTTTGCTATAGCCCACCAGGCGTTCCAGGTGACTGACCACCTGGTCCTAATTGCACTTCGGGTGGGGCTGAAACTCATCCAGCGGGCTGTTGGAAGCAGACAGCCCCTAGCGCCACCCGGGCCCCAACCAAGCTGTGGAGGACTCCATCTCCCATGGAGCCCTGCGGGTGGTTGGGGAATCACCGTCGGCCAGGAGGCTCCCACCAAGCGTCCGGGGAGATATGGAGATATTGGACTGCCCATGGTGGCTCCCGGGAACATAAGACAGAGGCGTCCTGCTGGGCATGGCAGCCGGCTGTCCTTCACAATATATATATATATATATATATCTATTACCCGCGCACATTTTTCGGAAAATTAGCATTAGAAAATCAGGTCGTGTCACCTGCGAGGAAATGTTCTTCTGCTTGGGCTTGCTTGCTCGTGCTCTCTCCTCTATCGCTCTCTTCTCTCTACGCACTTGTTTTTGAATCATTTTGCCGTCGTCACTCAGCATGGATAGTAGCAAGCGTTTACGCTCCTTCACAGCAGGAGAGAATCTAAAGTGATTTTGGAAGCAGAAGATAGGAAAGCTGTCCAATGCGGTGTTCCAAAGTCATGTGTTCAAGATTGGCGAAGGAGAAAAGAAAAACAGAAGGGCATTTAGGAAACTCCCCTAAACGCTTCCTATACAATCACAACGTGTACATGGGGCAAAATGATTTTCGCGATTTTCTCTGTAAAATTAGGTGCCATTTTAAAGGGGGTTTAGTACACTAGTAAAATGGTAAATATATATACCCCTCTGCTATGCTGCCCACCCCTGGCCTGCGCTACCCCTCCAGCCCGTCCGTCTCTGCCACTCGTTTGTGAAGGGGGGGCTGAATGCACCCCAAGGAGCGGCCGCTCCACCGAGACCCACTCTTAAATGGTGATACAATGGGAAACATACGTTTTTTTTTTTTTTTTTTACCTCCTGTTTGCTCGATCAGCTGCTGGATTGCTTACTGCTGCTGCTGTGCTGTGTGATCTGCATCTCACGGCGGCGCTTCGAACATTAAAAAGCCTGTAAGCAGCTGTCCTACCGTCTTTTATTACCGCCCGAGCCTGGTTCAATCTCTTAGCACAAAGTCTTGTCCGAGGATGTGAGTTTTTGATATTTAGTTTATAATTTAAAAGTGGAATAAGATTCTGAAAATCTAACATCACATTAAAGTTTTATAAATTCTGAAAAAGAATGACACAAATATATATATGTAGGTTTTAAAATAAGCCTGTTTAAAGTGTGACAAAAAGTGACATAAAATCATTCCCCAAAATGTTTCACTTTTAGGTTTAATATTATATATATATATATATATATATATATATATATATATTTACGCTGGCGGACACAGACAGATGGACATCATTGTTCACCTACGACTGTTTTTTCAACTATTTACAAATTACGTGCACCATAAAGCCCAGTGCCTCAGCCCCCGATTCCCTCAATGTCCAGGCCTCACAGTCTCTGTGCCTCTCTCCTGCGCCTCAGTCCTCTCTCCAGCCCCGTCTCTCTTCACCCACTTCCGTTATCGACTGAAGGGCGGCCTCTTATAGGAACCGGATGGGTTCCAGCTGCTCCGGCATTCCCCCGTGGCCGCTCCCCAGTGTGGGAAGTGCGGCTGTGCACCAGAAGCCGTCGGGTGTCCCTGTCGTTTTCCCCCCCAGCACTTCCTGGTGTGGTGAAGTGCTGGGCTCCGGACATATTCAGGCACTGGGGTGGCCACGGCCCCCTACAGGCCTGGGCTTCCAACACTTAAACCAAGGCTAACATAACCAGGGGGCGCCCTCGGGTCTGGAGGAGGCACAAGCCCTCCTCGGTCCTCCCTAAGTCCCGACGACTCCAGCCCTGGCGTACTATAAATTATATATATATATATATATTTATTTATAGATTCACATATACAAAATACAGTACGTATATATGTATATACAAAATATATACACACAAATATACAGTATATATTGTAGATCCCACATGGGGTTTTATGGGAATACCGGCCAGGAAGCGGATGGTTCCTTGCTCGGACAGGAGACTCCTAATGGACAGAGAAGCATCCCAGCTGGGAAGAAGAAACGGAGCAGACCCAGAAGGAAAGCCAAAAGGGATTGACAGACAGCCCTTTGAAAGGAAAAAATATCACTGCGGACTTTTTACTTCCCCAGCACACTAGATGGCAGCAGCCCCGGATATCAGTACCCAGTGGCAATCCAGTAGGGTATGTAGGGACATGTAGTCTGGCAGAGTAGCCCTGCTGATGTCACTAGGTGCCTCAAGAGGGCACTCTCCTTGCTGTGATGGACTTCCATTTGACCCAGAGGTGCTTCCATCGGGCAATGGCCCTGGCACTGGAAGTACTCTCAGGTTCTTAATTAAAGGGGGCACCTCCTTGACCAGGCAAAATCAGGCTGGAGGGCGTGGAGCAACACTCGACTGGAGGAGGGCAGTGTGGCGGTGAGAGAAATTGTAGTGCTGAATTGATTTGTGGAGTGAGAAATCTGTGTTTCTTGTGCTTTTTCAACTTTGGGAAAGGATTTTGGTAAATAAACCAACCTTTATTAAAACTCTGTGTGCGTTCGTGTTGGGGTTTGGGGCTGTTGGCCTTTGATTTCCATCACTATATATATATATATATATATATATATATATATATATATATATAAAAATTTACAGTATATATATACATATATAGTATAATTTTATATATAGGGACGGGATAGACAGAATGAAATTTCAAGAAAGGCCACTAACTGGGTACCGTTTGATACTGGGCTTGAGAAACAAAATGGCGGAGGGTACAATTTAAATAGCAGCTTTAGAACCCCAAAAAACAGAAAGATTCTGTGATCTGGAGTAAAGGATGCTCTCACGCTGCAGCTCTGCCCTCTGTGATTGCTGGATTTTATTGGGGCGTTTTACCTCCTGGGGCTCATAAAATCTGAAGGCAGTGGCAGTTTGGTGTGCCGGGGTTAAAAATATATGACTGTCATAAGAGTACAGTGTCACTGGGTGTACAACATCATTATAACCCCACTGTGTGACACTGAATCATATGGAAAGGTGATGTTAGTTTAGTGTGACACATCAGAAAAGGACTGGATTAACAACTGACCCAATAAATAGCTCTAGCACTAAAGTGACACGGGCCACCATCACAGGTGTACGACATCTCAGTGTGACATTGTGCCAAACAGTTTGATTAGTCATAAAGTCGGGCGGTATGCCAGATTTGTGTGGCAAAAGCTTAAAGAGATCTGCCCTTTTAGTAATGTGTGACCCTGACACCCCCAACAGGGCTTAACAACCCCCAGCTGCACTTTTGTGCAGAAACCCCCTGTTCAAACAGGCAGGAATTGGTTGTCCGCTGCCAGTTCAACTACAAGTTTGCAGGCATATTACAGGGCCATCTTAACAGCATCATAGGCCCCTGGCAAAGTAGTGCACTAGGGGCCTGTTTACAGCAAAACAGAAACATACAAAGTATGAAACTTTTTTGCAGCCCTGGACCCCCTGGCCAGTACCCCACGGGAGCCCATATTAAATGTCTGTCACCCGATGGTTTTAAATGCCTAACATTTAAAACCGGCGCTGACCTGGCAGTGTGCTCACTTTCTGCAGTCTCTCCTCCAATGAACCTGCTTGATGAAGGAGGCTGTCTTTTTTTTAATCTGGGATGAAGGCAGGACTAACTGTCATTATACTGCCTGCTTGCTGTGGTTGGGTGATGTACAGCTTCATGCTTAAGATGTTCCTGTCATCCGACCAAACTAGGATTTTTACAAGCTGAAACCCCTTCTCTTGTTTCCTGCAGGCCATACATACAGTGCATAAGAAGGCGGCAGCCACCCTCTCAGTACAGTATGTACATGTTTATAGACCCACTATGTGACACTGCATTGCAGGGGGTTTGGTTTAAAATTTAAGGTAAACACTAGACTGCCATAATGGTAAAGTGCCACTGGGTCCCCCCTTGGATTATAGACCCCGGTTGTGACATGCATTTCATGACAAGTTGGAGTAAAATCTGAAGGTAATGCCAGTTTAGTGTGGCATAGCAGTTAAAAGCACTTGACTGCCATAAGGGTATAGTGAACTGGGCCACCTTCTGGGTGGTACAATAATTATAGACCCACAGTGTGATAAAGCATTGTATGCCAATTGGAGTAAAACCTGAAGGTAATGCCAGTTTATTGTGTGTGGCATAACAGTTAAACACTAGACTGCCATAAAGGTAATAAAGTGCCACTGGAGCACCCTCTGGTGGTACAAAACATTATAGATCGGCATTGTGACAGTGCATTTTCATGACACATTGGAGTAAATCTGAAGGTAATGCCAGTTTAGTGTGGCATAGCAGTTAAAAGCACTAGACTGCCATAAAGGTAATAAAGTGGCACCCCTGGTGGCAACATTATTTCATACATTTTAGACCTACAGTGATAATGCATTGATGCCACATTGGAGTAAAATCTGGAAGGTAATGCAGTTTAGCAGTGGGCACAGTTAAACACAGCTGCCATAAAGGAATAAAGTGAAAACCCTGGGGGTACAAAAACTTATAGACCTGCATTGTGACATTTTGATGACACATTGGGAAATCTGGGTAATGCAGTTTGGTGGTGCAGTTAGCAGGTTAAAGAAGACTAGAAACTGGGGGTCATTTAAAAAAGTTTGATGAGTAAATTTAAGGTAACCCTTTTAGCCCTCTGGGTA
>NW_024380088.1:0-20041 GCF_016835505.1 Polypterus senegalus
TTTGAATCTATAATTTTTAATTTTCCTTTTAAAAGATTTCTAACAATTTTTAAAATTTTAAATGTGGGCGTACAATAGGGGAGCTTTGTTAAAAAACAAAGATAGTAAATAGTAAAATTTTGATTTTGTATCGGACCGAATATGGGACCCCTAGTCTGACACAGTGTGCTGTCTTTTTCGAATGGATATACTCTGGATATCAATGGATATCACTATATCACTATATCAGTATATCACCATATCTTCATGATCTAGTGTTCCAGTCTTGGTGGACAAAGTTTATCAAAATTCTCCCTACTACCTTGCAATAAATAAATATCAACTTTCACAACTTTATCGTGATGAGCCAGTTTGGTTCACTGGCTAACTGGATGCTACCAAGAACAACTACTGAATGATTTTGGCCCTGTGTGGTATGTGCTATGCTGCATGGAGAACCTGAGTCAGGACCATGCAATCTTGAGTGTGTTTTCTAATCTTCCTCTTCTGTTCTTTGTGGTTCTCAGTACCCAACTTGCACTTTGCATCGCTTCATTTACCTAGAAAGCAAAGCGTCCATTACTCCATCTTAAAAAGTTACAGATCATGTATTGAATAGTAGTTATGTGATTTGGATGGAATTTGTCTAAAATGACTTCATGAAAGATTACTACTCTTTATTTTAAACTTACCAAACTAATATGGCTAGATAAAATGCCCCACATGTAATGTAATGGTTATTTGTACTACAGATGGTAGTTCCCTCTCCCTCTTTCTGTTGCTTGCTCACTTTTGAAAAAAACAAAGCACACACACCTTAGCTGGTGACAGGCCCTCCTAGATCAGGGCCTGGTTGCACTTGCACACATTGCACCTCCTGGTAACAGCAAGTCCTGCTCTTCTTATTATTTTGCTTCAATCACCCCACTCCTGAGCAAACCCGATCATGGGGTTTAGTAAAGCTTACACTAAGCATTTCCATGGGCAGTGATGGACCTCTGGAATGTACAAGGGAGGATCAACAAATGTGATGAATGTTTAAAAAAGAAATGTTTATTGAAGTAAAAGATTTACAACTACTAGTCACCCTCAAAACACTTGAATGCACTAAGACCAAAGCTCATGTCCCTTTCAGAAAGCAGTTTTGGAATTTTTCTTTGAGAATGTCTTTAGTTGGGCTGTTGTGGCTGCCTGGATGTCCTCAATAGATTGAAATCGTTTGCATTCATGGTCATTTTCAATTAAGGAACAGCCAGAAGTTGCACGGTGCCAGATCCAGCAAATAAGGTGGATGGACACAAGCGTAATGTTTTATTTGACAGAAATTGTCGTATCTAGAAGGGATGTGTGACAAGGGCGTTATGATTAAGAATGAAACTGTTTCAACATTTTCCTCGTTATTGATGTTGAAGGACATCCTGATCTTTCTCGCTTCAACCAAGTCAGATCCATTACAAAATCAATCAAACCACTTGTAAACAGTCTTAATTGTTAGTGCAGTGTCAGCATAAACAGATTTTAACATCTGATGGGTTTCCTGAGCTTTTTGCAATTTGAAACAAAATTTCATGTTAATGCATTGCTCGATATCCATTATTAACGCAAACTTGAAAACACACTTGAACTCAACAGTGGCTCATAAACTTCTGACAGTATCAAACACGTTGAAACTTGTCACAATCTAGGCTCTAAAAGATGGATATGTCAGAACCTGCATTGAATTGTTTTGTGTTGTTTGGATGGTGCTCTGCATCAACATTCACCGACGCTTTGATCACACCTTGTATTTCCTGTTTAGAATGATAATCATTGTTTCATTAGCAGTACTTTATTTTCCATATTTCTTTTATAAAACTATTCAGTGAGACCATGAAATGAAGTAAAAGTTTTTGATTATTATTATTATTTTTATTTTTTTTTTGAACTGCTATGCTGTCATTGTACTCTGGTTTCCTCCACAGTCCAAAGACATGGGTTAGGTGCATTGGTGACTCTAAATTGTCCCTAGTGTGTGCTTGGCGGTGGGCTGGCGCCTGCCTGGGGTTTGTTTACTGCCTTGCATCCTGTGTTGGCTGGGATTGGCTTCAGTAGACCTCCATGACCCTGTAGTTAGGATATAGCGGGTTGGAAAATGGATGGATGGATGGATGGATGGGTTAACAAGGACTTTCTAATTTATTTGTACATTTTATACATTGTAAATAACACTATGTGAAATATAGAAGTAATAAATTGACCTGATATAATACAATTCAATGTATGCTTTACTATACACATTAATGAAAAGAGCAATAAAATAATAAAGTGTTCACTTTTCCTGAGGTGCCCACACAATAAAACACCCATTCAGCAGTAATTTTTAATTATTTCCGATTAAATGTCCATTTATACTAAATAAATAACCTATTAGTATGTAAACCAGTATTTTAATTTTAAATGGCTTACGATGTTTCCAAAATACTGTATTTACTGTATCACCCATATCAGGAAAATTATGTACAAAACCTATTTCAAAGAACCTCTGTATTTAATTAAATATATCTATATTTTATTAAAAGTCTTTATATTTACTTTCCTTAATAAAATATATCCCTCAACATTTTTGCCCACAGCTCTCTGATTTACTAGCTAAACTGCTAGACAGAAGATACAAAGAAAAGGAGAAGAAGGCCTTAAAGATATTGTGCCAGTTCTTCCATAACTATCAAGTCAATAAGCAGATATTTTTACATACGTTTTAGAAGTATTTCTTATTGAAATTGAGGAAAAACTTAAGAAGAATTGAGACCCCAAATTAGCCAATTCAGTCTGGGCCTTGCAAAGTAAAGGTGTGTGCCATTGTGTAATTCTTGTAGGCATATAAGTTTATGAATTGTTTAATTTGAAATTGAATGCAGTTTACTAAACTAATTATGCATAGTCTGTAGGTGCACTCTTGTGCATTTTGAAACCAAAATAATAGTCAACAAGGTCAAAAACTACTGTCACACACATGTATTTAGGGGACAACTAAAGGGCCTGAATAAATGTAATTCCACGCTGGACAAAGGGGTAAGGGTACTAATTCTCTCTCTCAATTCCTTGGTTCCGGGCAACCAACACGCCCCATCCGGTTCCGGGTCCTGAGGACATCACATACTCTAGAGCTTTTAAAGCTGCCATCTTAAGACAGTTCTGATCAGTTCTGTTTTGACTCAGTTGTGTGAACAGGTCTGTTCTCTTTAATCAATTTTACAACCGGAAAATATTATATGGGTGGCTGCCCCAAACCTTCCCAGTGTTTCTGGGCATTCTTATTACACTACAAAAAAGGTGGCTTCTAAGAAATAAGTGTAGAGTGTTAAATTTGTCAAGTAAACAGAAAACGAATGGGAAAAGCCAATGACCTACTGGCCCCACAGACCTAGCTAAACAGTATTTGTACCTAGCTGCCACACAGAGGGTCTAATGCTTTAAATCAGTCAATCGCCTAAAACCTCCTATGCCCCTTACAGCACCTCTTATCTGTTTCTCCTCAACAAGTGAACTGTTGAAGCCATCTACAGCCCTGACTCCAAGCTAAGCACAGCAAGTTATAGTCCACAAAACACTTTGGGTTATCCTCCTGAACCACTTCTGAGTAAGGAATACAATCTGAAACTCCTGAGACCCTCCCACCTAGTACTCCCCTGACAGCAACAGCGTCCCTGCAGTTTCTCGTATTATATTTAATCAGTTCTTATGCAAAGTTGCAAAATAATAAATTTGTATGTAAGACAGTGCTTTTAAAAGCAGCCTGTACCAGCACAGTCAACTAACTCATAGTGTTTGTGCTCTGAGAATATAGCTATTCATACTTTTTCTGAGCTCATTGAATTCAATTTTAGGGTCACATGGTGAAAAGTCCAGCAGTCCTGAAGTAAAACAGAACCAAAATACACTCAGTCTATGGGTCCAGTTTGCTAGCAAGGAAAAAGCAGAATGCATGTCTCATTGCCACAATTCAAAAAAGATTAAAAACTCCTAAATGTTTCAGTCAAGTAGTTAGTTGCTTCAAAGAGGTCTTGTCAACAAATGATGCGTAAGCTGATACAACAAGGCTCCAAATGAAAAGTGCAGCAGCTCAAACAAGCACCAATGCAGTCTACTAAAAGTAAAAAAAATCTTACATTTTGCCAGATGTATTTGGTTCAATTTATTAATGTGAACACTTGGTTATGGGTGCATTTTTCCTTTATGGCTATAAGGAACCCATGGTTTAATAGACCACTGTACAATACCAAAGCAATTTCAATTCAGGCCTCCCATATATTACAAAGATGTTCCTGATATCTTTACAAAAGAATGGAGGTCCAGTCTAGAGTTCTGTTTTGCTATATGGTTGCAAACATGGATGCTATCCAGACTGAGACGAAGACTGACTCCTTCGGTAGTTTGTCTCTTCGAGAATCTTGGTACTGTTGGTTTGACTTTGTGTCGAATGAATGGTTTCTCGCGAGTCCCAAATGGACATGCTACTCTGCATTGTGAGGGAGCATCAGTTAGCGTATTATGTCCATGTGATGCGATTACCCAATGGTGATCGGCTCACAGGATCCTAATTGTTGAGGACTAGCTAAGGGATGCACCACATAAACCCTGGCTACAGCAGATAGATGGTCATTTCTGGTGGTGGGACTGACTGCGGTCTGCTCTGGGGTTGCCAACCAGATCTGAGCTGTTTCGCTTCATGTGGGTGTGGCAACATGCTGTACTAGTGCATGCTTCCCAACTCTGACCTAATCCAACTCTCATATACGTATGGCTATAAAAAATGTTTGGGCAAAAGGGTTATTTTTGGTAAGGATTTTCCCTATCACTATGTTATTTGAGTTGGAGAATTATTATAATTCATTAATTGCTGGATTACTTCTAAACCTATTTGTGTGTTTGTTAGTCACTGGTATTCAGTGTTATCCTGTAATTTTTTCCAGCCGGGTGGCATGAAAAAGTAGCAATGGGTCGAGGGACGGGGAAATTTGTGGTGGGAAAATTAAATGCACTGTTTTTATTATTATTATTAATTATTTTCCAATGCTCAATATGACTTCCTTTAAGGTTTGACACTTGTGCAGAATATTTTTATTAAATTTAAGAAGTATCCAATTCAGGATCCTGCAACCCTAACAAAAATTTTAATAATAATTGTATATGACATAAACCAATGAAACCATGAAAATAATGAAAAAAGTATGGAAACCTAATGAAGAAAATTTTAGAAAATATTCTTCAAAGCCAGCTTGCATATGCAGAAGGTGTTCAGTTACTGTAAATACTTATTCTTCTTTCTTCCAAGAGGGCCTCCAAGGAGATCAGCATGAGGTTATTTAGTGTGCTTTGATTCATGTGATTTCAAACATTTTGATCCTTTTGGTGAAAACCCCTTTCACATTCAGCTGTGCTCACTGGGATCTTAGCCCAATATGAGTTTAGTTTGCTAAATTTGAAATGACTGAGCTCTGATGTTGTTGCCTTTTAGTAAAATCTGTTTTGACTGAAGTCTTTGAATGATTAGACTTCTGATCATTTTTGACGCAACTGTCCATTCTTGCCTGCTACTTCAAATTTTAAAATTGAAGGGCTACCATTTTGGAGTAATGACCGAAAAGTTACTTGTTTAGTAATGTAGATTCCAAGCAGATTAGAGGCTAAAGCGTCACATACAACCTCAACGCAACGCACACACCAACCGATATACAACCATTGAATTAACCAGATAAATAACCAAGTGACTGGATTGTTTCCTGGAGAAAGCCACGCCTTTCTAAGTACTGACAGTGTTGATTCTGGAAACAAACTGAGCATCTTAATTTCCCATTAGAATATTTAAACACTATTAGCCTCAGCGGATTACCACAACACAATCTTAACCTTAAAGTTGGGACAAAATTACCTTTTAAACTCAAACAACGCCAATTTCCATTAAGGCTCCATTTGCCATGATGATCAACAAACCCAAGGACAAACCATGGACAAAGTAGGGATTTACCTATCTGAGCCTGTATTTGGACATGGACAACTTTATGTTGCCTTTTCAAGAGTCCGCGTCGTGGTGCTAAAGTGAATGTTTTAACTACTCCATACCAGAGAGAGATAATTCAAGGACAGGAAATCATCATTACCAAAAATGTTGTTGATAAGTAAATTTTTGATTAACTATTTTGAATTTACCATTTTATGAATTTTTTGTTTCCAATTTACTTCATTTAAACCTTTGCACTCTGATATTTGTTTTACTTATAAGTGCAGCAACTCAAAGACATTTTGGACTTAAATGCTATAACAATTACATTTCAATTTTAGTTTTAATAAATTGTTAAATTAGTACAAATATATTTATTTAATTAAATGAAAACTTTCCCAGGATGCTCCCACCTCCATCATTTTTCATCCTCCAAAGATCGAGGAACAGAAAGTGACTGCTATTCTTGGATTTACATTTTAGAGAATCAGGGGTTTACTGGTATAGTACATACAGAAGAAGAAGAAGAATAGCAGTTGCAGCATTTGTGTACCATCAGTCAAGTGGTGGCAACCTGCTGGTACTAGAGTCTGTTGGTCACAAGTGAAAGTTTATAATCTGACATGTTCTGAACATCAAAATATTTGAGCTGATCGCAACCTTGAATAGTAAAGTTATCAATAAAGTGACATGGCACAAAAAAAAACAGCACCATCTGCAGAGCATCTTACTGGTGGGCAGAAAATTTTTGTTGTAATAAAATCTAGACCCTTGGGAACACATCTAATATCGATGATACCCAATACATCTCTAAATTCACAAAGTCACATCTCACAGGACATGAGTTCTTGATATTTTTAGTTTATAATTTGAAAACGGAATAAGAATCTGAAAATCTAACAACATCACATTAAAGGACAATAAATTGAAAAGAATGATACCAAACATATATATGTAGGTTTTAAAATAAGCCTCGATTAAAGCGAAAAAAATGTGACATAAACGCCACATAAAAATTGCACAAAGTCGCTGCACTTTTAGGTTTAGGATTTATAGATATAGAGTAGATTTATTCATGGTGAAAACAAACCATTGTTTTTCCAGAAGGGGAAAGTTCAGCTGATCCGTATGGACCATCGTATTTAAGTACCAAAGATCTGTGTTTTTATAGTATAACAATATCAAAATAAAAGGAGTTTTCTAGTTATGCGTTGGTAAATATCCATCCATCCATTATCCAACCTGCTATATCCGAACACAGGGTCAGGGGGTCTGCGGGAGCCAATCCCAGCCAACACAGGGCACAAGGCAGGAAACAAACCTCGGGCAGGGCCAGCCCACCGTAGGCACACACAACCAAGCACACACTAGGGACAATTTAGAATCACCAATGCACCTAACCTGTATGTCTTTGACTGTGGGAGGAAAGCTGAGCACCCAGAGGAAACCCACACAGACACGGGAGAACATGCAAACTCCACGCAGGGAGGACCCGGCCCCCTAACTGCTAGGCAGCAGCGCTACCCACTGCACCACTGTGCCGCCTGCGTAAATATATCAATAAAATCTATTATTAATAGCTTTATTATTAACAAGTATAGACAGTTGACATCAACCTCATGGCATACCATATAAATACAGGCAGTCCCCGGGTTACATATGGATTGGGACTGTAGGTTTGTACTTAAGTTGAATTTGTTTGTAATTTGGGAACAGGTACATTATTTTAATAAATGCTATGGTTGACTGACTGTAACCAAGTGCCTGCCAATGAATGATGGAGTTTCACCTCTTCTGACCTTTTATAATTTCTAATTTATTTTCAATGGTGATGATTTTTTCTTTACTGTATCACCAGCACTTGCATCAGATTTGTGTTTCAGAGACATTCTTGAAGGGTGAAGACAAAAGGTTAAGATGCACAGCACTGTACACACTATCACAGCAGGAGGGCACCAGACGTCAGCACATCTGATGTATAGGGTGGGCCAGATATAATTATGTAATTTTCATTACGTATAAATTCAGTTTATTACATAGAAAATCACCCAAAAATCCCAGACCATCGAAGTGCATGAACGGACGACATGAAGAATCTCCTTCATGCCGAACTGGAATCATCCCTGTATCAATCAAAGTCATCCAGATGATCTGGATCTGTATAATTAGATCTGGGCCACCCTGTACTGACAAGAGAAAACTTCCTGCTATGTGTGAAACAGTACAAGCAGGCTTGCTATTGAGAATGAATGGGCAGCGACGGCGTTCATCGCCAGCCCACCTTACAGTCACCTCCACTACAGCATGCTGCCTGTGTCTGCAACACCACCGCCCCCATGCAACACGCAGCCATTCGAGGCACACCTACAGGGTACCCCCAGCCCCATTCATATTTATTTATTTATTGTTTGTTCGGTGTCCGAAGTTCTCTGAAAGGCCTGTATAAAATAAAATGTATTATTATTATTATTATTATTCACCCCACGACCTTCGCTCAACCACAACCGGGCACCGCCAGTAGATTACCAGCCCCACCTAGAACTAATGGGGCGCGTGTGGTGGGCAGGCATGAAACATCTGCCACCGGAGCCGGGCTGGGACACTACATTGCGGAGCAGTGAAACCGCTCTCTAGCCCCTCCGGCCCAGCCACCCTGTATCATCCCCAGACCAAGATGACGGAGCGCAGTTACTGAGGCGCATGCCACAGCCGCGCCCATTCATATGTCGTAGGTCGCATGTCCGTAACCTGGGACTACCTGTAGTTACATATATTCAGATAAAGTATATGAGTGTCATTAATCATAGTTTATGTATATGATTTGTGTATTCAGGAGATTGACTGTGTTATTGTTTTTTAATGTAACTTAAATATTCACTTGTCCAAATATTGCATAATTTAGCAATTTATTGTTAATGATCTATATATACTGTATAATTCACTAAGGCAAGATCACCATGGAAAGACTGAAGGGGCTGGATTCACTAAGTCGATTCAAAGTTAGACACCTATGGCGACGCAGGAAGGAGCCACGCCACCAACCCAAGACCATTGGGTATGACGACAACTCGCAGAGCCACCCCACTAACCGAGACATGACGCTACAGAAAAATGGCCATTTATATTCGCCTGTCGAGAGGCAACATGCAGCCCGCACCCACGCTGACTGTTAATAGAGGCATGTTTCTCACGGAGGTGAATCGCCATATGCAGCGCGTAAAAAGGTTTGCATAGGGTATCCCATGGATCCTTAAAACATTCTTTACAACTGAGGTTAAACACAATAAAGTAAGCAGTCTTAAAACGAGCTGGTTACGACGCACGCACCGGCACCCTGGCAAACTGTTTTACATGCTACATACAGCAATTCATATCCCACAAACATGCGCCTTTCTTAGATGCTCCTGCACTTCAAACCCTCCCACCTCGCTACTACTGTGGTCGGGTGTCTTGGTGGATTATATATAGAAAGGCAGCCAAAACCGCGACAGAGCAATAAAAGTCTACGGGGAGTCACAGGTATCTGACTGTACAAAGACGAAAAACCACTGAAAGGACAAAGTTGAAGGTGGGAAATGAGCAAGCAGTGCATACGAACGAAAATCAGCAGACTAGCATGACGGGGGGGAGCGGAGTGGATGTCCTTTCCCTCCTCCCCTCCCACCTCCACGCCAAATGGACAAAGGTTTTGGGTTCGTTGGGCTCATTGGTTAAAACCCCAAAATGAAGGAATCCCCCTTAAAACCAAAGCCCTGTGCCTCTGTTTCATTCCCGCCTCACCTGTTTCACTCAATGCAGGCCCCGC
Organism: Polypterus senegalus; assembly: GCF_016835505.1. Lineage (NCBI taxonomy): Eukaryota > Metazoa > Chordata > Cladistia > Polypteriformes > Polypteridae > Polypterus > Polypterus senegalus. Next base: position 9,765 of record NW_024380088.1, read on the forward strand.
AACAGGGCAGCCAACCGTAACCAAAGTCTTTGGGTTCAGGGAGGAATATGGTTACAAAGCTGAAATTTAAAGGAACTGACGGAAGGGCACCACCAGGTGTGAAGCCTTTGCCATTTGACTCAAACAGGAAACCACACCCGCCCGACACAGACAGGATTGACAGATTGATAGTTCTTTCTTGATTCTGTGGGTGGTGGGATGGCATTTGGTTGGAGCATTTTGGTTATTCAAAAACTAACGAAATCCACCTGCCAATAGTTACACGCACCCAACAGCGTCGGCGCCCAAATTTTAGATGGAAAAAGTGGCTTTCAGCCACGCGGAGATTGATCACACAGGTTCGTGATGCACTTGTATGTCCGTACTGCACGCCGCTTTCACTGAATGGATCAACGGGGTCTACCCGGCGGGTAAGCCGCAGCAAACCGCAACACCATTCGGGATGGGCCGTGGTTTGCAATTGTTCCCAGAACTAAAATTCTTGCAGCGGGGTCATACGGTCGCACTGATTACGCCCCTACCTTTGTAAACGCCCCCAATGGGTCGGGTGACTTGATGGATTATTTTATAAAAAAACAGCCGGAACCGCAAAGAACAATGAAAAATCAAAAATGGAAACCGTAATTGAGGCGGTGAGGAAAATTAACAGCCCAACATGACTACAGGTGCGGTGAAATGTACACAGACGGGGTTACTCAGGTAGGGAGTTAGGGCAGTGCGGATTTCGAACGAAGGCCACCCCCCCTTCCTTTGAAGGAGAAAAACACACGCGCCCCCGTTTCGTCAGGAAATTGTATGTTGGTTCGTGGTATGCATTGTTGAATGTTACTTTTCCCTTTGGTGGTTTATTAAAATTACAAATTTTTCAAATGTTTATTTTTTTCCCCTGTCAAAAAACATTTAAAGCGGCGATTATGGGGAGCTATCCGTGGTTGGCTAGTAGTAGATATTAGCTAGCATCCTGAGCCTGTACTTAGTAAAGGACGTTATAAATCTGAAGTTGAATTGATTGGCAGCTAAGTTTTTCCCTAAATGTTTCAATAGTGAATATGCAATTTTGTAATTAATAGTTTGTATTTCTTTTTTGTGCTTTTATTTTGTGTAGCGTAAATCACAGAAGATCAAAGGTGATTTGGGGAGCAATTCCACTGCCCATTTAAAACAGATGCTTTTTATGGCACCTTAAACTGTCGAGTAAAATCCACAATACTGAAGAAAGCACATATTTGAAATTTATGTGGATAAAACTGCGTGACAGTCTTAACAGGGTCTGAGCCCATCATCTGGTCTTGTAAGCATTTGTTAACAAGAGACATTACAATTTATTGTGACAAATTAGGCTAAACTTTTTATCTCTGCTTGTTTGCACACATACTGATTGGACTACTTTTTCTTCTAAAGATTGCCTAGGAAGATAAAATGAACAGTGGAGCAATTAGAGTTAGGAAAACTAAAGATTGGCTGACATGATTTAAGTTTACAGCTAGGGCAGTTTGTCATTTTGTCTCTATCAGAATTGACTAAAACCGTAAACATAAATCATTATCTAATTTATTTCACCAAACAGCAGCCTGTGAAGATTTCATTTTTTCCCAGTTGACTTAGGCAGCGAGCATTCACTGTAAACTCTTTTTAACTCTAAATCAATGTAATTAGTACCTCAGTATCTTCAAAAGTATGTTTTTTCAAGACATAGACTCAGGTCTCCTTGGTAGAGGTGACCAGAGCCGACATTATAAATGAATACAGAATGTAGCTTTTGTTCTCATGAAAATGACAAAACATAAACATTTTTAAATGTAAAATATATAAAACATTAGACTTAAATGACCCGATTCATGGATTGTTTTATATACAGAAAACAAATTGAAGTTGATATTACTGTATATATTTAGAATTTAGAAGATAATATGTGGATATGCTGTTTATCCACATTTCAAAGCTCTGTTTATAGCATTCAATATTTCATGAACTGTTTGTAAAAGAATAAGTAAACTGCTTCACTTTCAGTAAATATCAAACCAGGATATTTTCAGGAAAATGTACCAGTATTCAAATGATCATAAAAATCAGAGCAAAAATACAAGAATAAATTGATTGTGTTGTACTTTTACTTTTTATGTAAAGAATGTTGAGCTGTACTCACTGACTGAAATGTGCTGTCTACATTTTATTATTACAGTGTATTATTATTATACATATTTTGTAGTTCTCTGTGCTGTTGAATTTGGCACACAAAACACACTTTTTTTTCCTATTACCTGACCATATCCACCTTTAAATACCAGTGAAGAACCTGATCTTTAGCTACCACCTTGCCTCCTGACTTGCATCATTTGAAAAAAAATACATACTAAGTAGGTTTATTGGCAGTCATGGCAAAATTAAAGTTATAACATCCCAACATACAAGAGTCTTAAAGATTTAGTGCAGCAACAAACTCAAGAAAAGAAAATGGCATGTAAAAGAAAGCCTCACAGATTCTTTTACTGATACTATTAACTGAGGTTTACGGATGAACCCACAAGGGTTTACCCCACTCAAGTCTCTCAATTAACTGGCATGATCACCTTCTTAAAATAAATTAAATTAACAGTCTCCCTGCATTAATCGATCATCTAGAAAACAAAACACCAACTTATAAAATACAACAGACAAAAAACTAATCACATTAACCAAAAGAGTTTTCTAAAGGATCATAAAACAGCAATAGACAACATGTGGCTTATCAATACAGTCTAAAAACTAACAACTTATTTACGTGTTCTCGATTTTTATAGTGATTTTGACTGCTGAAATGGCACCTCTGATGGATGTCATGATTGATCTGACAAAATACAGTAAATTAGCACAACTACCACGATGACATTAACCAATGCTGTCAGGTTTCGAAATATCCCTTTATTTATTTAATCATTTATTTAATATTTCTACCATTTTTTTTATTGACTTTATTTCATCAGCATTTCGTGCTTGTTTTTTCATGGGTGTGACCACTTTGTATATTTTGCATGGGATCAATAGTTTGACCAATTGTAGCCCAATTAAAGTCATTTTCAAAAATTGTTTTAACATTGCATTTATTAATCCATCTGTCCAGTTTTTGTATTTGCTGTTTGAAGTAATGGTTTAAATGAGTATGGGACCCTAAAATGGAGCTGCCAAATGACCCAACACCAGTGATCGCTTAAACCCCTTATTAACCAACTTAAGATCATCTATAACATGCATTTTGGATATGGTAAAATGAAAAAATTAAAAATGGCATCAGAATGATGGGCTAGGGGTTTGTTTCCTGGGGAGGCAAACTGTGAAAAAGGAGAAAACAGTTTAAAAGCAGTGGGATTGTTCAATTGCAAGGGCCCTGAAGGTCCCTAAAGGGGCAACGTGGCAATATGCATTCCAAAAACATAACATTTTTTAAAATTTAAATAAAAACAGTTTAAATCTAAAATAGCTAGCAACTCCATCCCTGTTTCAAAATTTACAGTAACCAATTATCAAGCACAATGGCATGTGCAGATCTATAGCTGAAACCAAATGCAGCAGCAACAACAACGAATCCATGTCTCTCTGATGAAGGAAATTGCCAAGCAAATGTTTGTGTGATGCTGATAATCGAGCTTTGTCGGTTACACTTGTTCTTCCTGCCCCAAATCTTTTACCTATTCAAAACTTTTCATTGAGTCATGTTGTTTTCACTTCTGAGCACCATCCTTGGGATGAATTTCAGCAGATTTCAGTCTCTCTGCCCAAAGAAATCTCAGTGTGAATTTCCCTTGGTTTAATAAAGCATTATCTATTATCTATCTATCTATCTATCTATCTCATTCATCTATCTTCATATCTATCTATCTATCATCTATTATTTAATGTTCAAAAATGGTGCAATCCCCAGCATAGCATCCATGTTCATTTGACCTTGCTCAATTAGACTAATAGCAGTGTCGTGCTGTTTGGTTAACTACCCATAAGCTATAAATGTGTTTTTATTTGTCAGCTTCTAATCCATTGGTTACTGTGTAATTTTAAATTGCCTTTTCTTTTGATTTCCTGTAGATGGAAATAGTAAACCTGAAGATGAGGATCACAGGGAAAGAACAGGAAAAAAAGGTTAAAGGAGGTCCGTGATGTATGGAGAATTTTAAAGTTAATTCAAAATGTCAGGTAACCAGTGAATAGGAAAAGGTAATATGGTCGCCAGCTTGGGGTGCATCATGATCCTGGTGGCAGAGTTTTAAAATGAGCTTTTTAAACTGTGAAAGAGTTTGTTTGTTTCAGAAAGAATGCTATTTAGATAGATGATAGTAAAGGACCGAGGGGACAGTAGCAAGGGTTTGGGTTTCGCCCCGTAATTGTTACAACACAAACAAAAAATCTGGTCAAATTTTAAACAAAACAGTTCATAAGCGGACCGACTCCTGGCGTCGCGCTTTTATTGGGGGGGAGCCGGGAAATGGAGGGATGCCGGGGAAAGGGCCGCAAGGAGGATGGGAAGGATGCGCCAGGGCGATCGGGGGGAAGCAGAGGGGAAAATTTACCCCCCACCCTCGGCCAAGTTTGGTGCTACAATCAACCCGCTGCCTCCTACCCCGGGGGCGGACACACCCCCCCTTAGCCCAGGACCGCCAGGTGGGGGCCCCAACCGGGGGTCTGAATCGAGGGGCATCGGCTTGGCCTGAAGGGTGCCCCCCGAAAGGACAGTGAACATAGGGGTTGTAAGTCCGGGAACCCACCGGGGCCCCGCGGATTGACTTTTGTGTGGGACATCCACTGAAGTGCAGCGGATCAGTCACCAGGGACCCCACCCAGCAGGTAAACGGGGGTGGGTCACGCCCACTTAAGGGCCCAAAGGCCCTCCCCCACTGCCCCCGGGGTCCCCGGTCCATCATTTTCCCGCTAAGGAAATACAGGGTGCTCGACACCATCGCCTTTTGCCCAGCAGGGCCCCAGGCCTGGTCGGGCCGCCGGTCGGGAAAAAGGGGACCCCAAAATGGGGCTCCGAAAATAAGCCGCCCGTGGGCCTTCTTTGGTCACTGAACGCTGTTCTGTTTTGTCGGTCCACCCATTAGGGGGCCCCCTTTTTGTCAGGTCAGTCAAGGGTGCTCCCTTTTTGGGAGAAACGAACAAACGGGGGGAACCCGAACCCCCAAGAAAGCCTGCACCTGTTTTTGGGAGGACGGGCCTTTTCTAAGATGTTTTAACTTTGATTTCGGCGCACCGTCCTTGTCCACAGGTAGCCAAATATTTGGCCTTTTAATCCAAAAACACTTCCGGGGGTTTATCGGAGGCGGTTTGCCAGTGTTGGGGAGGACAGCTCCCACCTGCAGTAGATCCCCCCCAGGTGCGGAATAGATACAACGCCATCCAGGTGGCCCCTAAGGACTGTGGGGTTTCGCACTCTATCTAAGCGGGGGTGGCCCCCGGGGCCCGCACCCCAAAATGGGAGGCCCTTTTGTATGCCAGTCCCCGCTAGTGCTAAAGGCCTTTTTCCTTTGCGGATCCCGTTGAATTTCCCAATCCCCTTTTTTGTCGTCGGGGTGTCGATACCGGGCCCTCCCACCCGCCAAGGAGGCGAAAGCGGGGCGGGGGGTAGGCATCAACTTGGAGATCTGATTCAGCGCTAAAGCCACAGAACCCTCCAGGACCCGCCTGGCGGGAGCGAGGACAATAGGGCGGGACCGGGGACTATGGTCTCTTAAATTTTTCCATGTCCAACATCGTTTCCCCCTCCGTTCACCCCCCGCGTTTGCCCCCGAGTCGGTAGGGCCCCCCCCGACAATTACCCCGGCCCTGATATAGGCTCAATCAGGGGGTCCCCCGGGTATCGCCACTACCGGGGATGGCCGGGTGTTTGGGCAAACCCCCGCGGCGTTTGGGGGGTCAGCTCTTCCGAGGAAAGGGCATTTTGTTAAAAAGGGGAGAGTGACCCCGGGCGGGGGAGCTCCTCTTCCCCAGGGTTTTAAAGGGGTTGACATGATAGACCCTTTTCCATGGTAAACGAGGGGCGTTTTCCCCAAAAGTCCCTTTTTTCCTTAACCTCGAAAAGGCCCCCCGTGAGCGAGCAGCCAGTGGGAGGTGGACGAGCAAAAACCCGCCCCCGGGGAACCCCCGGAGGACGGATTTGGGGTTTAAACCGGGCCTGCGCTGTTTGGGCACGAGTCCGCGGTTTTTTGGGAGGGGCCTGATCTTTGTGAGTGGGGTGCGCAGTTGCCCGCCTAAAAAATGTTAGAGGGGGAAGAGCCTGGGCCCCCACCCTTTCTTTAGGATGTCGGTTTCCCCGGGGGTTGTCCCCCATAGTAACGGGGAAAGAAGCCAGAGGCCGGGTACCCCCCGGGTGGGAAAAAACCGGCGGGGAGCTGGTCCCAGTTCCTCCCGGCCCCGCGTGACTACCTTGCGAGCATCTGCTTCCCGCCTGATTAAATCTTTTCACCAACCCGCCAGTTTGCGGGTGATGGGGCCCGGTGTTTTATCTGAAAAGGGCTACCTCCAACACCCGGGTGAAGGGGTTTGGCCCGGAGGACCTCCTTGGGTATGCCCACTGCAAATTAACCATTTCCCCGGTGCTTTTGATTGGGGCCCGGGGGAACCGCCTCTGGGTACCGGGATAGTCCACCATGACCGGGATATACTTGGGGCCCCGGGGTTGGGGGCCCCGGGGGTCCCACCAAAACCCCTATCCTTTCAAAGGGGATGTCCCGGGGGAATAGGGACTAGAGGAGCAGGGGCCCCTCCTAGAATTCGGTCTGGCACCCCGGAAGGTTGACAAAACCCCGGGACCCCTCAGACCCCAGGCCAGAAAAAGCGGACTTAATCCCTCCAGTTTTTTTTTCCCCCCCCGGGGGGGCCTGGGGAGGTGAGCATGTGCCAACTGGGAATCCCGCCGGAAGGTACGCGGAATTAGCAAAAACCCCGACCTCCCCCTCAGGGGGCCAGGGGTACAACAGATCATTCTAAAGGACGGGGTTCCCCGGGGTGGGACCCGCCTGCTGTTGAGCTGTTGGGGCAAAACGAGGACCGGAAAACCCGGGGATATATTCCACTGCCCCTTTTAAAAGGAGGCCCGGCGTGGCAAAATTTATGGTCCAGGGCCGAGAGGGGGTTGGGCCGGGCCCCGGGAAAGTTCCTGGCTAGTCCCCTTTTCCCGGGGGGAATTTTTCCCCCTCAAGGTCCGAGCCCTGAAAAGGGCCCGAGACACCAGCCCCTAGGGCCTGCCCTTTTGCCGGCGGGAGGCCGGGAGGGGGGCCTTTTTCCTCATAACAAAAATCCCCAGGGCCCCCCGGGGGGGCGAATGGCTTACCGCTGATTCTTTTTGACCAGTCTTGTCCCAGAATCACTGGGGAAGGGGCAGGGAAAACCCGCGACCGGCATTTTATTGGTTCCCCCCCAGGTGACATAGCAGTGGGGAACGATATGACCTAGTCCCCCATGCAAACAAGGTGACTAACAAAAGCTGTTTTAACCACTGTTTGGGGAAGAAAAAGGGGAGCAACAATGGTAAGTTGCCCCGGGAAACAAACAAAGCCACCCGGGCCGTTACAACAACCCGTTTCGGGCTCGCCAAGGATCGGCGGGGGACAATACCTCTCCGGGGTGTAGCCAGTCCAGGTTTTGGGCTGGATGGGGCAGTTTGGCAGCAGGTGACTCCGCCACATTAAAAACCCGGGGCCCCGGCCTCTCTTTTCTGGCTGGCCGCTTTGCAGCGCCGGGGGCTCGGGGTGGCCCGTCCCCTTTTGGGGGGCCCCCAGCAGGCTTTTCTGACCCCCAATGATACCCCCAACTGAGTCCCCGGCGCCCAGGAGGCCCGACATTTCTGATAGGGGGGTCCCCGGGCCCGGGCGAGGGAACTGGCATTGGACCAGGCCTTTACAGGCCACCCCCGACCACTTTCCCCCGTCCCCCTTTTGGCCCTAGCCAGCGCCCATCTTTTCCCCCCCCAACGCCTGGGCCGCGGGGTTTTGGGTGCCCATTCCGCCATTCGCCCCTGCTGGCCCCGGGAGCCCTGGGGGCCCGTTTTCGGGCTTGAGGAGGTCGTAATTACGGCCTCCTCAGGAGGTCATAATAGGCCGCGGGGCCTTCCATATGGGGTGGGCCCCTGGGCCGCTGCCACTGCCCCCTGGCCCCCGGCCCCAAAAATGCCCAGGTAGGGATCCGCCTCCGGGGTGGGAACATAGGAGGAGGGGGCTGCCTGGGGGGGTCCCGCCCTTTGGGGTTCCACTAACCGGCCCCCCGGGCCCCAGCTCCCGGTGGTGGCGCTTGGGGAAGCTCGGGCCCGGAGCTGCCCGTCATCCGCAGCCCGGGAGGGCCCTCCCTCCTCATTCCGGGATTTTCTATCCGCTGACTGCCACTTGTAAAGGACCCAGGAGCAGTAGCAAGGGTTGGGGTTTTCCCCCTAATTGTACAACACAAAAAAAATCTGGTCAAAATTATAAACAAAAAAGTTCATAAAACGGCCATTCCGGGCCCCGGCCCATTTTTTTGGGGAGGGGCGGGAAAGGGGGGGATGCCGAAGGACCCAAGGGGGGTGGGAAGGAGACGCAGGGGAAGATGGCGGGGGAACAGAGGAGAAAGTTAAAACCCGCCATTCCCCCCAATGGTTTCCCCGGTCTTCGAATCAATCCGCCCTCTACTGCCAGGGAAAAGATAGATAATTCCCAAGGAAATTCCCTAATCCCGCAGCAGTATACTGATACAAAGAAAAAATATTAAATTAAATTGTAATAAAATAAAAAAATTAAAATAAAATTAATGTTTTATTTACTCCCCCGGGGGAATTGAAGAGTAAGTGTGGGGGGGGAAACATTCCTCAGTCTGTCAGGAGCAGGAAGGGCAAAAATCTGTCACTGGCACCCCCTGCCGGAGATATACTGTTTTTTATGCAGTGATTCTTTATGATTTACAGGAGTTTTCTTTAGGGCCCGGGCCGCCACAGATGTTAAACTGTCCAACTTTTAATCCACAATACCCCCCCTTAAGTTTGTCCAGGGGCCTTTCATCTTTATGCTGCCTCCCAGCACACCACCGCGGGAAAAGGGCATCCCACAAATCCCCCTTTACACCCCAGCCTTTAGGATTCTAGTGTTAAAACAGGAATGGGAAGTAATAAAGAATTGACAACAATTGAGGTTTTGTTTTAAACCAGGGGAGATTTAAAAACTGTCCGCCTGAAAAATTTTAAATACTATGATGTCTTGATTTGTGAGGGGAAAAATTTATCTTGGGGATTAACCGAAAAAAGTGACCAAAGTTTCCCCGATTTGTATCCATTGAAGCAGGGGGATGTCCCAAAAAAGTTTTGACTTACCAGTCTCTATTTCCATCCTCACTTATAGTTATAACGGGTGTTGACTTGGGGCTTTTAGAAACCAAAATTAAATTTCCCAAAGGCTGATGGGTTTTTTAGTCTATGAAAGAATGAAACCACAGAGTAACCCCAGTTAAATTAATGTTCTTTGGGTTAGACATACCGAAATTAAGGTGGTTTGGGAAAGGGGAAAATTTTTTCCTTCCCGCCATGCAAATTGTACAAAAAACATGGCCTATTGAGGAAAACCCCAAAACACAGGAAAAGGAAGTGGATGAATACCCCTTTAGCTAAGGTTTTTTTTGGGCCACTGGGAAATTTTTTTAAAAAAGACCTGGTTTGCAAAGGGGTTTATACTTTTTCTGAATGGCAAAAACATCATTGCCTGCCCCAGCCCCTCTGATCCGCCCCAAGAAAAAATGTGTTTGCACGGGGGTACCAGCAAAAAAGTAAAAATATAATCAATAAGTGTACGCAGAGTCTCTTTTTCTATCTACGTGGCGAAAGCGATTGATCCTCCGGATCGCCGTTTAATGTTGATGAATGGTTTGATGTGGGAAAAAATGCCAGCAAAAAAATTTTTAGGTTTTATATTCAACATCCCATTTCCCCCTCGTAATAACACGACACATTTTTAAAATCTCATACCATCTTCTGTGCCGTTTTTTTTTTCCTTCTCACATCAGAATGTATGGCAGGGATTTGAGCTACAGAGAAAAAAAATTAAACACACGTAAAAGGTGTATTTTTGATTTTTAAATTCGCTTTAAACTTGAAAATTCTATTTTTAACTATTTTTTATTTTATATTAAAGTAGACGTCGTAAAAACATCTTAAAACTAGTGAATTTATATGTGCTTCTGGGGCTTCCTCCCGAACTGACAGCTGTGGCGCAACGCCCAAAAGAACACATTTAATTTATTATATTCCCGCCCCTGCACATTTGCATAGCATTTTTTAACAATTGGGATGA
>NW_024380089.1:0-10572 GCF_016835505.1 Polypterus senegalus
CTTTGAAAATCCAAAGTTTTTTTTTTTGTTCTTTTTTTTTTATTTTTATTATTTTATGAACAAGATCTATACAACCAGCTCCTCTTACAATGTGATTGTGTTCAGCTTTCAATTGCTGCTGAAAGCTACAAATATGTTTTCATTTTTTCAAAATTTGTTAAGCACAACATAGTATTTTTGTTGCTGTTTTGTTATTCTAGGATAATTTTCTTCATAACTGATATTTGTATTCCATGGATTATACAAGTTATAACAAATTTCACTGTATTTTGTTATTACCTATTTCTGTTGTGTTGAAATACAAGGGGAGAGATGCACATTTCATCTGAATGTTAGGAACACACAAAGCACTGTATTTATATATAAAAATAGTCAGATCTAAAATATCCGGCCAGCATTTATAAAATAGCTAATATCTGTGAGCCTATTGGGGCTACAGTGTAGGAACAAACATTGCCCTTTATGGGCTGTGGTGTCTGCTGCCATTACGAACTACCAAGCAACTGCTTTTATATTAAGAAAGTTAACCCTCCAGTTAACATGGTCTATTTAATTACACATTAAGCAGAAAGCATTTCCAGTTCATTATGATGGCTTTAGAAAGATATAAGCTTCTGAAATAAAGGCACAAACAATCAAATCTGAGGGCATTTTGATTGCATGCTATTTGTACCCTGCTGTGTAGATGAAGCATTTTGAAATTGGTCATTGCTTGAAACTGGCCAACTTTAACATCGAATAACAATTATATTTTGCAGACCAACAGGGTAAAGAATGCCAGTTAAATCACTTGTGCAAACTAATTCAACTATATGATGGTTTTCATCCACCTCTTTGTCCTGTGCACCATGCGCATAGCAGGGCCTATGTAGTTATGGATTGTTGGAAGTATGGCACTTCCATGTAAGGGTTATGCTACAAATGATTACGACTTTATATAAATTAACAAGTAACTGTAAACAGCTGTTTTTGTAAAATATGTGCTTCACAGACACCCATTTTACAGGACAGAAACAAATATTTTCCAGGAGGTTTTTGAGGATTTCAGAGATTGCTTTTGACCCAATGTCTATTATTGTGTGAAAATGAGAGAAAATTAAAAATTATAGCATTTTGCCTGTTATATCTAAAGGTATGCTAACACAAGGTCAGTTAACCTAAAAAGCTACTACAGCACTCTTTTTCATATTAGCTCTTCATCCCTTAGTCTCATGGTTATTTTAAAGAGAGAGATTTTAAAAAATACACTTCTATAAAAAGTAACACCATACACACGAATATAAAGCAAGACAGGAGCCTCAAGTAATTAAACTCAAATAATGTTTCTGAAACAAGTGAAATATTTATTGATAATAGGATCTTTGCCTCCATAGTCATATCCAACAGACCTAAAATGAAGTGTTTGCTGATAGCAGTATTCTAAATCAGTCAAATACTTCAGCCTGTCAAGCACAGATTTCCTCAATATGCATAACAAACATTTAATCATAACAGGATTATATCTTTAAAAATTTATGGTGCATTCAACATTGTTATTTTCTAACTAGACTGCAAGGTCACTTTCCTTTGGCACTTGTGACTTTTGATCCTGATCCACAGCACCCTTCTGTTTATTTTACATTCTCACAAAGAAGGAATAGCAAACATATATATATATATATATATATATATATATATATATATATATATATATATATATATATATATATATATATATATATGAGAACTTTTTTAAGCAAACTACAAATTGGTTGCGTTTTAGTGTATCTGGCCAGCCTTTGTCATTGATACTGGAGGTTTGTCTCACTTAACTTGTTTTACTTAATAAATTTATTTTAAATTATACAAAGTGATTTAAATTTTTAAATTAAATTTGCAGACCATGTGTAATTTACAACATGTTAAGATGCAGTGAGAGTCTTAATTTTAAAAGATACAAAATTCCTTTCAAGTGTTTGGGAAGCTCAAGAATTAAATATGTATGGAACCAGCTTTTTTTTAAAAAAGAAACCATTTTACTGGTACCTATCTGAGCGTTCACCTTGTCTTACAGCAATATTTCATACATACATTAATATAAATATTAATTTATCAGTCTCCTGCTTGCCTTTTCACTAGGGAACAAAAACATTAAGGTTTAATGAAGGTCTCTGTCTTGACTTGCCAGTTTGTTTGATTTGTAAAATGCATTTAGAATGATGTTGGTAGGATTGTAATTTTTGATTTTTTTTCCCATTTATTTATTTACTGTGGTATTTATGTTCTTTGTAGTTCAGTTCTGGACATTTTCTGATTAAAAGTTGAAATGTTCAGCTGTTATATACTTAATAAAAAACTATTTCACATGGGATTATATTATATATATTCCTATGCGTGCTGAAATCAAAGCACCTTTTATACCCTAACTCTCGTGGTTTCACACCACCTACAATTACTGACACAGTATAATTATTTTTCTAGTTTATTTTTGACATTGTATAAGTTCTATTATACAACCATCATTATCTCTTAAATTAATATGTAAAATCAGTAGAAAAAAATGCATTCACAAAATATTCAGAGCTTGTATCTCTCTCTATTATATTGGACAGATACTTTTGTTTAGTTGCTGTGAAGAAAGTTGCTGTGAACATGATTAGCCAAACCGAACAAACACACATTCTTTAGGATTTTTTTTTTTTTTTGTTTAAAAAATTAAAATACAATTTTAAGATGCTCAGAACTGAACTCAATATTAAATTTTTATCTTCACGTATATGTCCTAATTTTTTCTTAGTAGTGTATAAAATATAAGAATGCAATGTGTACTGTTGTCTGCACTTTCCACATTTCAGTAATTGGAAAAATACAACTTTTAAACAAATGATTGTCTTGGGAGTTTCTTTTACTTTCAAACAACAAGAAAGTATATTGTACTATTTTATACATTTCTCTGTGTCTGTATGTTCTAACATAATAACTGTCCTATCCTTTCCATCAGATAAAACAAAATGCTTTGAAGAATGCACGCATGAACTGTTACCACACCTAATGAAATGTTTATTTTTTAACATATGTGGACATATCAAAATTTGATCTTCATTTAAACAGTATCTATAAAAAGATAAAGGTGATATAATACAACAAGCATCATGCAACATTTATATTTTGTTGTCCATAATATATTTTAAACAAAAATAAGTGCAAATTTTGGATGTGGAAAAAGTATGTACACCCCTACATTTATACAATATAATACAGTACAACTTCTTTTGTCTACACTTTCACTGAGTGCAGGCGAAAAGCACTGTAAACAGTTCTCAGTTAAAATATAGATTATACTAAGTACTTAAAGAACTGAACTAGTACATATAGTGAACGGTACCGGGCACAGACAGGCGGACATGTTGTTTTGACACCACCACACGTTTATTTACAAATTATTTACAATAATATTTGGTCACCAAGACCCCAGTTCATTGGTCACAAAGACCTAATCACGTGCACAAACCCCAAACTCCCAATGTCCTGGCCACAATGCCTTTCTTCGGGCCGCCTCCACTCTTCACAGCTTCGTCCTACCTCCACCCGACTCCAGCACTGAATGACGGGAGACGGCCCCTTTTATGAAGGACCCGGATGAGCCCCAGGTGTTCCCGGCAATCTTCTGGCCACGCCCAGCGTGGCGGAAGTGTCGGCTGTCCTCCCGGCTGCTCCCCGGGCACCGTCTCAAGTCTTCCCCAGCACTTCCTGGTGTGGCAGGAGTGCTGGGAAACAAATCCCAAAGCATTGGGGCCGCTTCCGGGCGGTGGCCACGGGCCCCTACAGGGAAGAGCTTCCAAGCCCTTGACCCGTGGCTCCCAAAGCAACCCGGAAGGCGCACCCCACGTGATCAGGCGGGCTCTGACCCTCTTCCGGCCCCTCCTGGCAGCCCGGCGGGGTCATAGCCCCTGGCATCCCTGACAGTGCCCCACAGCCAGCGAAGACCACTCGTGGGTAAGAGCGACCCGTCCCGCGAGGGCAGCAGAGCTCCGAAACGGGTCCCACTCGAGGATAGCCGGGGTCCGGCCCCGCACTCCTAGCAGGGACAGGGGCGGAGACACAATCCCGACACCAACCCATGGTGCATCCCTGTGCCTCGCACAGGTTGTGCTCCCCCCTTTTACCGGCACCCCGGGGCCTCCTCGGTAGGCACCCCCTCCGGGACCTCCACGCCCCTTTGTTCTGAGCCACTCGTTCCCCCGTTGGCTCCTCCAGCTGCTGGCGCACCTGCGCACCGACAGAGATCCTTCTGCAGGCGGCCCGACATCAGAGGGCTGTTCCGCCGAAGGGCTCCTTCAACTCGCCCGGGGTCCGTCCCTACAAAAGAGAACACAGGGGCAGAACCGCTGCCAAAGCACCCAGCTCGTGCCACGCACGGGCAGCGTTCCCCCCTCCAACCGGCACCCCGGCACTTGCCTGATCGGCACCCTCTCCGCGGCTTCCGTGTCCCTCTCGATGATGGAATCGTCGGCACCGCCCGCTCTCTCTCCGCCGGCCTCAGGGATTCCCTCTGCTCTCCCAGAGGGCAGCCAGCCGCACGCGTGCACCCAGCAACGCTCCCACCTTATTGGAGGAATCGGCACCCAGCCTCTTAATCCTCCCTTTACTTTCGGACGCTTGACGATATGCGGCCCGTATCAATCAACTCGAGCCTCTTTCCCGTCTGCGTCCAGAACATATCGGAGGAATCGGCACCCAGCCCCTTATTCCTCCCTTCACTCTGGGACGCCATTGCGGTTTGAGACTCCTTATGGAATAAAAGGCGCCTCTGTCCCGTCTGCGTCCCTATAGTGCGGCGCAAGACCGCAGCCGACTTCGAGGAGGGCGCTAGGACCCGGGCACTTAGCAGCCCGTGTCCATTCCGCGCCCCTCTCGGACTCCCCTCGCCCGCGATACAGTCCGCGGCGCCGCACCTCCTGTCGGAGGGCTGCTTTCGGAACTGATCATTGTCACCACAGCCTTTTTCAGCAGCCCCTCCCATATGCTTTACGGAGTCGGCTGTACTCACCGTCTCCGCCATACCTCTCCGGCTGGAGATTCCAGCGTCAGCGCCGTCCGTTGTCGATTGAAGCGTTCTCAGCGCGCGGCGCCTTCCTCTCCAGTTCCAGCACCTCAGCCCGGAGGCGTAGCATCTGCAACACACGCTGCCCGGCGGGCTGAAGGGACGCCTCCAGCTCCGCCAAAGCAGCCGGCAAAGACAGGAAGTTAACCGACGCGGAGCCTACCTGTCTGTCAGCCTCCGGCGCCGCCACTTCCTGTGGGCCTTCTCCTCCGGCCCAATCGGGTCTCCCCTGCCCGTGATGGACATTCCTTGGTCCCGCCTCTCTGCAGTCATCGGCGGGCACACAAGACACACCGCCCAATCGCGTGCCTGTCAGGGGAGGGACTTCTGGTCCGCATGGCCATCTTGGCTCTCCTTCTGCGGCGGCGGCGTGCTTGCCGGCAGCCTTGCTGTTGCCAGCGCCTCTCGAGCTGCAGCGTCTCCTCGCAGCCCTCGCGGCTGCCGCTGTGCTGCCGGAGCCCGCAAACCAGCATGCGCCCGCCACTGGACGCGGATCCTGGAGGTCCCTGCCTGGAAAACAAAATACACGCCCGGCCCCAAGGGCGGCTGCGATAGGCAGGGAACTCACCTCCCAGGTCCCGTCAAACCGAGCGTCCTCGGCGTGGCCTCTCCGGACGCCATGCCGTCCCGGCGCCTCCAGCAGCGGCGCTTCGTTGGAGACCGCTGCACTCTTCCAATGCACGCCGCCCGCCCGCTTCAGGGAATAACGGCCCTCCTGCGGACCCCTGGCGGTCCGTGGGGGTCCTTACCCAGCGGGGCTGTGTGCACGCAGCACCAGCACGTGGGTGGGGTCCCCTGCTGCACCGGGCCGTCCACAACAATATTTTTGTACAGGTCTCCGCCTTGTAACAGGCGGAGCATCCTGCCGACTTCGCCAGATGTGAGCGGTACCGGGCACAGACAGGCGGACATGTTGTTTTGACACCACCACGTTTATTTACAAATTATTTACAATAATATTTGGTCACCAAGACCCCAGTTCATTGGTCACAAAGACCTAATCACGTGCACAAACCCCAAACTCCCAATGTCCTGGCCACAATGCCTTTCTTGGGCCGCCTCCACTCTTCACAGCTTCGTCCTACCTCCACCCGACTCCAGCACTGAATGACGGGAGACGGCCCCTTTTATGAAGGACCGGATGAGCCCCAGGTGTTCCCGGCAATCTTCTGCCACGCCCCAGCGTGGCGGAAGTGTCGGCTGTCCTCCCGGCTGCTCCCGGGCACCGTCTCAAGTCTTCCCCAGCACTTCCTGGTGTGGCAGGAGTGCTGGGAAACAAATCCCAAGGCATTGGGCGCCTCCTGGCGGTGGCCACGGGCCCCTACAGGGAAGAGCTTCCAAGCCCTTGACCCGTGGCTCCCAAAGCAACCCGGAAGGCACCCCACGTGATCAGGCGGGCTCTGACCCTCTTCCGGTCCCTCCTGGCGTCCCGGCGGGTCATAGCCCTGGCATCCCTGACAATATATAAATGCTGACTTATTAAAACATATTAACTTATTAAACTTAAATCAAAACAGTCCATTAATTAATTGATTACTATGTACAGTTGACACAGACGCAGTCCAGGGGCCTGTGCGTAGAATTCACACTAAAACAAGGTGTACAGACAAAAGCGGAAATGTTCGTACACAAAAAAAAATCCAGATGCATAAATCTATGTATATGCCAACTTCCACGTTCTTCCGCTACATAAATCCAGGTCAGCATGAAAAGTAACGCATGTCCATGCGTCTGCTGCCACTCCCCAACTCCTCCCAGAATTACGCCTCTTTGAATATGCAAATCAATATAAATAGCCCTTAAGCTCAGCATTCTGTGAAAAGGCAATGGCAAAAGCACGAAGGGAAAATCGAAGAATTTCAGCGAATACCATGTGGAGGCAAAGAAAAACATACTACAGTAATCCCTCGCTATATCGCGCTTTGACTTTCGCGGTTTCGCTCTATCGCGGATTTTATATGAAAGCATAACTAAATATATAACACAGATTTTTCGCTGCTTCACGGGTTCTGCGGACAATGTGTCTTTTTACTTCCTGTACATGCTTCCTCAGTTGGTTTGCCCAGTTGATTTCATACAAGGGACGCTATTGGCGGATGACTGAGAAGCTAACCAATCAGAGCACGCAGTTAAGTTCTCCTGACTGAGAAGCTAACCAATCAGAGCACGCAGTTAAGTTCCTGCTTGCTAAATGCAGTGTTAACCAGGAAGTCTCGTCTCGCTCATTCAGCATCAACGTGTTTCGCTGTGTAAAGAGTTAACTTTTGTGCTCTTTTGTGTTTATCTTTGTGCATAGTCAAGCCCTTCATTATGGCTCCAAAACAATCTGCTACTGCTTCAGGGGCCGTGCCCAAGTGCAAACTGAAGATGTTAACGATTGCCGAAAAGGTAAACGTTTTGGATTTGTTGAAGGCTACGATTCTTTTTATTTAAAAAGTAGGAAAGGAATATAAGATCTAAGGCCGCAGTGTCCTTTTAACCAGGGTGCAAAACAAGTTGTAAGTGGATGTAATAAGGCAGTAGTCTGGATGGAATCTGCTTTAGGGATTTGGATTGAAGACTGCCAGAAGAAGATCAACGGCAGTGCTACACAATCGCCTGAAGTGGCTCCTTTAAGGGCTGTAACGCTCTCCTTTGTTGTGCAGTAAAATAAAACTCATTGTTATCGGACAAGTCATCGTGTCATTGTTGGTGAGTAACCATAATTAATTTTCTACTTACAGTACTTAGTACATGTACGTACGTTTAGTGTCACTGTACACACACATTTACTGTATACTATTTTTGTTGCATTTGTATTATTTATTGCTGGTGGCATGTCTATCGTAATGGATGTAACATGTGATATCGGAGACACTCAATATCTTTAAAATAATATTTAGGTTTTACTGTATATAAACAGTGTGTTTATATACATAATTTCAATGAATCTTACCTAATATCTAAGAGAATACAAAGGGATTATGCTGTATAACTCTGCGGGTAATATTTATAAACAGTGTGGGAGAGTTTATAAAGGCTTAAAAATTATAAAAATAACCATAGAAACATATGGTTTCTACTTCGCGGATTTTCACCTATCGCGAGGGGTCTGGAACGCAACCCCCGCGATGGAGGAGGGATTACTGTATTTGTTGGTTTAAACAGTGGTGTAAACAACAAAAGGAAGTTGATTGAGTAACAGAGTGTTGGATAAACTCGAAAGCTCAAGTTCACAAAGTCACACAGTGCCCGAAATAAAAAAAAAGTTGTCAGATATCAAAGTCACCGTGAAAGGCGAGTCATAGACCACCGTCTGAGTTTCATGTGAAAGTTTATTAGGGTACAGAGAAGAGAAGAAAAAAATAGACACAAAGTGGGAAAAAAGCTCGAAATATCAACTTTAATTTAGAAATGTCCACTTTAATCACGTAGTTTATTTTGTCATTGAAGTAGAACATCAAAAACTTAGTCTTAAAATCATTTAATTTACTAGTTTCTCAAATCCAATTGTAACTAAAGTAGCACGTTAAATGCTTTGTATTGTATTTTTTCTTCTATGCGTGTGAATCACTACGTGCTTCTTAAACAGGCTTTCTCTTCCAGGACACAGAATCCATTACATTCGTGATATTACAGTTCTCTGAATAATTTAAATGCTGAGATGTATACTTGATATCATTTCAGTATTCATATCATATCAATTAAAGCATGCATTAAACATGGGAACACGGTGGCGCAGTAATAGTGACGAACTGGTGCCCCATCCAGAGATTGCTCCTGCCTCCCGTAAGATGCTTGCTGCGCCATGCGACCTTCGATAAAATAATTTATTGAAGCAGTACTGTCTCTTTCAAACATACTAACCCCCAATTCCTGTCCTTCCTTTTCTTTCTCCAAGTTACCAATCGCCACACAGTCACCTCAGTAATAGACGTTAAGCCATCTATAAGTTTAGAATGCAGATTCTTTAAAACTTTTAAGGAACATTGAAATATCTTTGTTGTATCTGTTTAATTATTCTACCCATCTATCCTTCCTGTCGCGCCAGCCCCAGCAAGAATACAGCCCGAGACAGGAACAATCCCTGAACTGGGCGCCAGCTCCTTGCTAGTGCTGCGACACCGTGTCCTTACATGTTTAATTATTAAAAATACAGATTATTTAAATGATGTTAACATTTTATTTGTATAATGAAATAAACATATTTTGCTGCATTTCATCTTAAAAATGATATCATCAAATGTAAATATGCTCTTTATAAAGTGGCACAGGTTGTGCAATATTATAACTGTAGTGCACGTTTACAGTGAGGTGATTGTACTTATAAGTACAAACAGTTCTGCAAGGAGCACTTGATGGACTGATTGAGTGTGTTTATAATTCTTGGGATGAAACTGTTTCTGAACCGCAATGTCTGTACAGGAAAGGCTCTGAAGCGTTTACCGTATGAGAGCAGTTCAATAGACAGCATGGCTGAGGCAGCATGTGCTAGATGCTGCATAACAATAATTCTCTTTCTGATCAGTTACTGTAGAGCTGTGATTCCACACTCAGATACAGTGATATAAATACTCCGAGTGGTACAGTGAGAGTAATATGGAAAAAAATGATCTGCTGTGGCAAACCCTAATGGAAGCAGCTGAGAGAAGAAGGTCCAGTGAGAGGAACAACAGCAGCTATGGTATTTGGAATAGTTTGACCATTCCGTGGACCATTATGTTGTTACAGGTTAACTACAATCAGATGCCTTAAACTAATAAACAATATGCGGTTAATTTCAATGTATATGATAAAGCCAAATCAAGGATGTGAATTTTAAAAAAGAAAGGGATATCACACTGGAACAAAACACTGCTTTGCAAAAGAAAGAGAACATGCATATGCCAGGGTTTGAGCTAGTGTGAAAATGTGTGTGGCTTTACGCCAAGTTTAGTTTTTATACATCGCGGTGTGAGCATGGAAATGGGAGTATGCAACATTTTTGTGTGTACAGCATTAAATTGTAATATTGTACAACCTGAGCCACTTATGCTTTCATATTGTATATTTTTCATTGTTTTTTATCATATTATTATTATTGTTGTTGTTGTTATTTTACCCTTTATAGGAAAATAAGGGGATTTGCATATTGAATCTCATTGTACCATACAGTAACAATAAAGGAGTACAATTCAGTAGAAGAGCGTGTATTTACAGATGATGACTGGCTTCTAAGTCGATTTAGATTTCCAAGAGCCATCTTATTGGAACTCTTGATATTTTTAAGATGAAATACATTAAAGTATATATATTACATTATACAGATAAATTGTTAGCTTCATTTAAATAATGTATACTATTAGTAATTAAATGTGTTGGGACTGGCGTGACCCAGGATGGACGGTTGGATGGATGGAATAATTAAACATGTACTACGAACATATTTCACTCGATCAACTTCCTTTTTGTGGTTGGTGCCCTGCCTGGGGTTTGTCTCCTGCCTTGCCCTGTGTTAGCTGGGATTGGCT
>NW_024380090.1:0-14181 GCF_016835505.1 Polypterus senegalus
AGAAGTCCCCATGACCGTCATCCTAAAGTTCTTCCATGAGAACCCTGACTACAATTTGGACTGATTGAGGTCATTAATGTTAGGTAGAATGCCTAGAGTAGGCTGGGTGGTCTCGTGGCCTCAGAACCCCTACAGATTTTTTTTTTCTGTAATCTCTGGCCATCAAACCTTACTTTTATTCTATGTTAATTAGTATTGCCTAATTTTATTTTTATATAGTTTGTCTTTTTTTTCTCTTTCTCCATCCTGTAAAGCTCCATCATTTGTATGAAAATGTGCTATAGAAATAAATGTTGTTGTTGTTGAATCAAATACATCACTTAAAGCATGGTGAATTATAGTGGCATTATCAGGGATAAGGCGAAGTGTTATACTCTGATCCATTAAAGGACTTCTAACAAATGTTTATTTTTAATGTCTCCTTTCTAAAATCTTGTCCCCTCTTCTTTCCTGAGGCAGACTTTCCCATCTCGCTGTGTCCTTCCTGCTGATGGAGACACACTGAGCTTCACTGTCACTGCTGATTTCACATCTGAGGACCTGAGAAAGGAGTTGTCATGTCTGAGTCTGGAGATCAGCCAGTGGGAGATCATGAGAAGGACTCCATCAGGTACAGCATCTATTCAAGTTGTTGTGAAAGGCCACTAAATGTTCTCCTATTGTCCTCTTTAGAAGGAGTGACGATAAGAGGACAATGAGTTTTGAGACATGTGAAAAAGGACTGATCTTTCACATTTATTTAGCAGCCTTTCATATCAAAGATGTTTTATTATATATAGTTCTCCATTACAGCCATAGCCTGTAGAGATGACAACACTTTTGTGCACCCCCCCACATAATGCACCATAATGTCTAGACACAGCAATGGCAGGTCCATTAAAGCCATCGTATTTAGGACTTTGCTGTAGACCCCTTGAATGCGATGGCTGCTTCACATCTGTGATTCATAGACAACACCTGGTGCTGAGGGTCTTCTCTGGTGATTCTCTGCCAAACCTCAAAATGCTGCCATTTTCAGCTATTGATTTTTTTGGGGGGCTTGATCACCTTAAATATTTTTCTTCAGCCCTTGGAAGGCCTGCTCAGTTGGATTGACATTGTGGGACTTGCTTGGTCATTCAAGCATTTTTAGCTGTGATAAACTCCTGTGTTGCCTCAACAGTATGTTTTGGATCATTATCTTGTTGTAGGATGAAGCATCATCCAGTAAGTTTGGAGGCATTCACTGGAATTCAAGCAGATCAGATGTTTCTGTATTCCTCAGAATTCGTTGTGCCACTGCTGTCAACAGTTCCCTCATCAATGAAGAGAAGTGCTCAAAATCTGTGGCAGCCATACACACCCAAGCCATAACACCATGTTTAACAGATGAGGTGGTCTGCTTTGGATTTTCAGCTGCTCCTTCTCATCTCCACGCTTTGCTCTTGCCATCACTCTGATGAGGTTCATCTTTGTCTCATCTCTCCAGAAGACCTTTTCCCAGAATTCTGCAGGCTCTTAAAATTCCTTTTTCATACAATGTAATCTGGCCATCTTGTTTTTGTGGTTTGCATCTTACAGTGTGGCCTCTGCATTTCTGCTCATGAAGTTTTTTGTGGATAGTTATCCCTGACACAGTCACATCAACATCCTGGAGTCTGTTTCTGATCTCTTGTACAGGTATTGGGGGCTTTTACTTTATTATAGTGAGGATTATTTTATCATCAGCACTGGAGGTCTTCTTGCCCTATCAGTCCCTTTGCAATTAATGAGCTCACTCGTGTGTTCTTTCTTCTTCATGATATTCCAGCCATCTGATTTTGGTCATCCTAAGGTTTTACTGATGTCTACAATGGTTCTATTCTTGATTTTGAGCCCCATAATGGCTTCTTTCAAATTCATTGGTGCAGCTCTTGATGAACAATAGCAACAACAGGCTGCAACGGGTAGAAGGAAGACGAGGTGTCTTATGAAGCCATGAAGCCCATCTGAGGAATCACAAACACCTGTGACGTCAAGCATTATGGTGCCCTGTAAATGGGGTTACTGTGTAGAAAAGTGTGGTGGCCAAAATGTGTGCAAATCCTCTTATGTCTGCCATATGCACTTTAATCACAATGTCTGAATTGTTTAATTTCCAAGTTCAAACTGAGTAGCTAGCCAAGAGGTGAATCGTGAAAAATGTGTCTTTGTACAAAACATCGCGGAGGTCACAGCATTTTAATAGGTATGCTTGTACGCTGCATACTTGTTTCTGCCCTGTTGTTGCACCATTAGGTTGTTTGCTTTAGCTGCTTGTCATTTTGTTATCAATAGTTCATTACTGCATGGCACAGTACCTGAAGCACTAAAAGTGTCAGTCATTAAACCTTTACTTAAAAAGTCAGACATCGAACCACATGTAAAAAAATAATTATAGGCCTATTTCAAATTTACCATTTCTCTCTAAAATACTAGAAAAAGTAGTCGCCAGTCAGCTTCAGTCACACCTTACACATTACAATTTATTTGAGAAATTGCAGTCTGGTTTTCGCACTGGGCATAGTACAGAAACGGCACTAACACGGGTTGTAAATGGCATTCTGATATCCTCTGATGAAGGAAACTCCACTGTAATTATGTTGTTAGACTTAAGTGCAGCGTTTGACACCATTGACCATTCTATTTTACTGCACAGGCTAGAAAACGATGTTGGGCTTACAGGCCCCGTGCTCGCTTGGTTTAGTTCTTATTTATCAAATCGATTCTAATATGTACACAAATGTGCTGACAGGACTCCATCATTATACACAGAAGTTCAATATGGTGTCCTGCAGGGCTCAATACTCTGACCTTTACTGTTTTCACTTTACATGCTTCCACTGGGATCTCTCATTAGGAAACATAATGTTAATATTCACTCGTATGCAGATGACACCCAGTTATACCTTTCATTTAAATCAAATGAAGTTTCTCCAATGTTGTCTTTAATTAGTTGTGTTAGTGAATTAAAGGAATGGATGAATGAGAACTACTTGTCTTTAAATACACATAAAACAGAGATGTTAATTGTTATAGGGAATGACGCGGATCACAGCAATATTCTGTCATCATTTAACTTATTTGGAATCCCCATTAATTTTACTGAATCAGCCCGCAATCTAGGAGTTATCTTTGACTCTAGCATGTCATGTAAAGCACATAATACAAAGTTGTCCAAAACATGTTTTTTCCATCTTAAAAATGTTAGGAAATTAAGGCGCTTTCTAAATAAACAGGATTGTGAGAAATTAATTCATGCATTTATCTCTAGTAGGATTGACTACTGCAATGCGGTGTTCACTGGCTGTTCAAACTGTTCTCTATACAGCCTCCAGTTAATCCAAAATGTGGCTGCAAGAATTATTACAAGAACAAGAAAATATGAACACATAACTCCAGTTCTTAAATCCTTACACTGGCTCCCGGTTAAGTTCAGGGCAGATCTCAAAAGCCTCCTTTTAGCATATAAAGCATTAAATGGCCAAAGTCTGGCTTACTTGTCTGAACTTATCATGACTTACAAACCTGAGCGCACATTAAGATCTCAAGATGCCGGTCTGCTTAGGATTCCAAGGATTAATAAAATAACAGTGGGAGGTCGAGCTTTTATTTACAGATCCCCTAAACTGTGGAATGGTCTTCCTGCTACTATAAGAGATGCCCCTTCAGTCTCAGCCTTTAAATCCCGGCTGAAGACTCACTACTTCAGTTTAGCATATCCTGACTAGAGCTGCTGATTAACTGTACAGACTGGATCTCTGTTGTTAGTTATTAGCACTAAAACATAAGTAACATGATAGTTATAATTTGTTACTAACCCTCACCTATTCTGTTTCTTTTCTCGGTACTCAAATGTGCCACTTGGTGCCACAGCCCGCCTGCCAAGTTGTTTTGCCTGCTTAAGGTAAAGTCATCCCTGATAAAGGATCGCAGGAATTATGGGAAAGAGGGATCCTTTCATCAGATTGGCTGGCCCAGTGCTATTCCCAGCCAACAGGGGGAGGCAGCTTGATGGATGAGGTCTCCAGGGGCCTCATGTATAAACGGTGCGTACGCACAGAAATGTTGCGTAAGAACTTTTCCACGCTCAAATCTCTATGATTAAAACCTACACTTGGCATAAAGCCACGCACTTTTCCACGGTACCTGCCTTGTCGTACGCAAGTTCTCCGCTCGGTTTTGCAGACTGGCGGCACCCAGCGTCAAAGCAGTGCTACTTTTCCTGTGTGGTTATTTTCCTGACGCGGCTTTATAAATACACTGAAACTAACCGCATATTGTTTATTAGTGTAATGCATCTGATTGTAATTAACTTGTAACAATATAATGGTCCAGGGAATAGCCATAGTATTCCAAATACAATAACTGGTTTAGCGCTGTTACTCTCACTTCTCCTTCTTCTTCTTCTTCTTCTTCTTCTTCTTCTTCTTCTTCTTCTTCTTCTTCTTCTTCTTCTTTCAGCTCCTCCCGTTAGGAGTTGCCACAGCGGATCATCTTTTTCCATATTACTCTCACTGCACGACTCAGAGTATTTATATCCCTGTATCTGAGTGTCAATCACAGCAGCAGCTGATCGGAAAGAGAATTATCGGTATACAGCTTCAAGGACACGCTGTCTCAGCCACTGCAAAACGTTTCAAAGCCTTTCCTGTACAGACCTCGCGGTTCAGAAACAGTTTAATCCCAATAACTTTAAATGCACTCAATCAAGTGCTCCTTGTAGAACTGTTTGTACTTATAAGTACAATCACCTCACTGTAAACTTGCACTACAGTTATAATATTACACAACCTGAGCCACTTGATAAAGCGCGTATTTACATATGATGACGATATCATTTTTAAGGTGAAATGCAGCAAAATATGTTTATTAAATTATACAGATAAAACTTTAACTTCATTTAAATAATCTATATTCTTCTCTGGAAGTGTCGTTAAGGACAGACTAATTAAACATGTACTACGAAGATATTTCAATGTTCCTTAAACGTTTTGTAGAATCGGCGCTAAGCTTACAGATGATTACTGACTGCAATGACGGCCACGCCAATATATATCTATACTAATAAAAGGCAAAGCCCTCACTCACTCACTGACTCACTCACTGACTCATCACTAATTCTCCAACTTCCCGTGTGGGTGGAAGGCTGAAATTTGGCAGGTTCATTCCTTACAGCTTCCTTATAAAAGTTGGGCAGGTTTTATATCGAAATTCTACGCGTAATGGTCATAACTGGAAGCAGTTTTTCTCCATTTACTGTAATGGAGATGAGCTTCAACGCCGTGGGGGCGGAGTTTCGTGTGACATCATCACGCCTCCCTACGTAATCACGCAGTACATAGAAAACCAGGAAGACCTCAAAAAAGCGCTCAAGAAAACATGCATTATATAATTGAGAAGGCAGCGAAACAATAAGAAGCGAGCGAGTGACATATACTACCATATTCATGAGTGCTGCTACCTCGGAAAGAAAGCACGATGTAAACCTACACTTTAAATTAAGTTTATAGACAGGCTGCCGCTGGCGTTTCACATACACACAGGTAATGCGGGATACAAGTTTAATGAGAGGACGCAGGATATAAACGAGAGTTTTGATCACTTTGTAACTAAGTTAAAATTGTAGGTGAAGGGGCTGTGCTTATGCAAATTCCGAGAGACTGTGTTTGTGGGGATTGACAGTTAAGGCGGGTGGGGAGTCACGTCATCATCTCCCCTCCCACATAATTTTGCTCTGAGCTGAGCTCCGCGGCTAACGCCATCTTCCGAAGCAAATTCCTCAGACTGCCACCAAATACTCACAGAAAAATCCACAAGTTAATACACACGCTGTCTCTATAGAGTTTCTACACACTGAATCCTCCAGGCACTACTTACAAAAGGTCACATTGACAATCGTGTTACGTTATTTTTAAAATCTTTCCTTTTCTTAGCACAAGCACAGCCGAGAAGCTTGATGCATGTGCTCCATAACGTTAAAAGATAATGCATTTAATCACACTTTGCATTACAAGCAAAGGAGCTTTTCAATCAATGCATGATTTCCTGGTACACGATTACATTGATCAGCGCATCCCGATTCATTTTACCCTCGCACCCCCTTAGTTTGAGAAGAAGTCTGAAAAAATATGAGGTTAACACAGAAAAACATCACCAATTCAAGCTTTATGAATAATCGATTCGCCATCAATAATTGTTTTGGTAAAGCCATACTCAGTGTAATCCTCCTTCCATTTTATAATTTTTCCGCCACTAGCCATGATTAAATGAACAGTAATAAAGTAAGAGCAAAGCGAGGGTGACTTATTTAGGCAGGCATATATATGACAGCAACACTCATGACAATGTCAATCATGTTACGTTATTATTAAAATGTTTCCTTTTCTTTTTCATTACTTCTTTAACACACTACTTCTCCGCTGCAAAGGCGGTATTTTGCTATATATATAATATATGAATGACCTCCAAAGAGCTGAGACTTTTGATATCATGAACGTGTTTGCAAACTGGGGTCTCCTGCCCAGCAAAAGTCGAGCAGCCAGCAGTGCATAGCTGTGCCGGCCTTTGAGATGCTGACTGCGCTTCTGCCTTAAGTCAAAGTGAGCACTTTTAATTTTTTTCATCCTCCCCCTGCGCTATAGCCCAGACAAGTGCAAACACGGGACCCCTTTTCTACACCACGGCAAAATAATATTAAGGCGATTCACAATCGAGTGAGGCACAAATTTGAACGTTCACATAGAAAATGTAATTTCAATTTACCTGTACTTCTTAAAACATTAATGTTTTACTGTTTAATAACTTATAGACTATAATTTATTATTTTTCCCTTGCACTCAGTGACCAAACCTATACACACACATATAGACACATACAAACATACACACAAGTATATGTATGTGTATATATATACACACACACACACACACACACATACATACACACATATATATAATTTGTGTTTGTGTATGTATGTATGTGTGTGAATATATGATGTAGATACGTATGTATGTATATATATATATGTGTATATGTAGATATGTATATAGATATGTAGATATGAAGATATGTATATATATATATCTATATATATATATCTATATATATATGTCTATATATATATATATGTATGTATGTATGTATGTGTATATATATATGTGTGTGTGTGTGTGTATATACAGTATATGACAGCAGCAATCCAAGCTGTGAGAAAACAGTAAAAAGGAGGCGTGTCAGACGTCGTGATACATTTTCTGATGCAGCTGCCGAAAACAACTTTGTGATGCTGCCGCCAAATACACAAAACAATTACTTTGACAATCATGTTACATTATTTTTAAAATGTTTCCTTTTCTTTTTCATAACTTCTTTAACACACTACTTCTCCGCTGCGAAGCGCGGGTATTTTGCTAGTTGAATATAAAACAGAAAGAAAATAACAACACAGCTAAAAACGCAGCGACAAATTTCGGCAAAAGTTAAATGCTTGTGTCATGGATGTGGCCATCCACTGTGCATAAGCTACCTTACTGACATTGGCGGGGAAGGAGCCACTGATTCTTCCTCTGCCCAGTGCCACCACAAGCCTAGAGCCACCCCTGAGTACCGCTGCAATAAATTATTTCATCAAAGTGAAAAACATGTTTAATAATGTGCTTTAATTCCTATCATCATGAAAATGACATCACGTATACATCTCAGTATTTTAGTTATTCAGAGAGCTGTAATATCACAAATGTAATGGACTCTGTGTCCTGTTGGAGGAAGAGAGCCAGTTTAAGAAGCAAGTAGTGATTCACACACATAGATCACATAGAAGATCAAATACAAAACAAAGCATTTAACGTGCTACTTTAATTACGATGTGATTTTAGAAACTGGTTAATTAAACAATTTTAAGATGAAGTTTATGATGTTCTACTTTAATGACAAAATAAACTACGTGATTAAAGTGGAAATGTCGAGATTGAAGTTCACATTTCGTGCTTTATCCCCACTGTGTGCCTTTTTTCTCTGTACCCTAATAAGCTTTCATATGACACTCAGACAGTGGGCTTACAACTCTTCTTTTCACCGCGACTTTGATATGTGACTTCTTTTTTATTTCCGGCACTGCGCGATTTTGTGGATGTGAGCTTTCAAGTTTCTCCAACACTCTATGTCACTCGATCAACTTCCTTTTGTTGATTATTCCACGGTTTATATGAACAAATAGTATGTTTTTCATTTGCCTCCACTTGGTATTCGCTGAAATTCTTATATTTTCCCCCTGCTTTTCCCATTGTCTTTTCACAGAAGGCTGCGCTTAAGTGATTTATATTGATTTGCATATTCAAAGAGGCGTAATTCTGGGAGGATTTGGGGCGTTACATAAAGCTTGCGTGCCTGGCGTTAGTTTTCACACTGACCGGGATTTATGTAGCGGAAGAACGTGGAAGTTGGAGTACGACAGATTCCTGCATCTGAATTTTTCTGTGCGTAAGCACATTTCGACTTTTTAACTACGCCGTGTTATAGTGCGAGTTCTACGCACGACGTTATACATGAGGCCCCAGGACTCTAAACAAATCCTAATCATATTATGTGATATTATCGACTGTTAAATTCTGCTCCATACTTGTAAATTTTTTATTTTTATACTATATTGAGGATTTGTTCTGTGTATTGTATTGTATTGTATTGTATTGACCCCCTTTTTCTTTTTGACACCCTGCACGCCCCACCTACCTGGAAAGGGGTCTCTCTTTGAACTGCCTTTCTTAAGGTTTCTTCCATTTTTTCCCAACTGGGTTTTTTTGGCAGTTTTTTCTTGAATTCTTAGAGAGTCAGGGCTGGGGGGCTGTCAAGAGGCAGGGCCTGTTAAAGCCCATTGCAGAACGTCTTGTGTGATTTTGGGCATTGCAAAAAATAAATTGTATTGTATTGTATTAAGGGGAATGTACAGAAAAGAAGGAGTGACAGGAGAAGAACATGCAGACTTGACAAAGATGACAACTGCATGCTTAATTCAAAGTCGTGAAGCTCAATCTAGGAGGCCACGGCTCCAACTCTTCAGGATTCTCCCGGAAGAGCTGGAAGAAGTGGCCAGGGAGATGGAAGTCTGGGCATCTCTGCTTAAGCTGCTGCCCCCGTGACCCAACCTCAGATAAGTGGAAGAGGATGGATGGATGGATTTTCCTATTCTATGTAGCCTTGACCCTTAAACGTCTGGTAGGCCACTGGAAGTGGAAGGACAAAAGACTGGGAATGAAAGGAGCAGAACCAGGATTAGCAGGTTTATTGTGAGGAAAAGAAAATTCAGTCTGATGATAAAGGGTGACAGTGGATTGATTTTAAATTAAAGCAGTGGATTATGATGTGGAAGAATACATCAAGGAAGACAGGAGCTGCATCAATCAGTCAGTAATCTTTATTAGCTACAAGTGAGTAGCTGCGAGTTCTCGTGCAAGCCAGAGAGAAGCCCCCTTTACAGTCCCCAAAAAGCTCCTTATATTGTGAGCTTATTTACTTCTTAAAGAGTTTCACCTAGCATAAGTCATACAGTTGTTTTTAACACAAAAAACAGAAGTTCTTAGGAAACAGTTTTGCAATCTAAGCACAAAGTACATTCTTGCTCAACAGCTCAGTATATGACAGACCATATGTTAAGCCTTCAAAGAAAGGAGGATGTCATTTGTATTCCACAGTGACAATTAAAAGGGTCCTTTAATAAAGCCATCAGTCAGTGTTGACAGTCCACTAGAGCACTGACAATAACGGTAACCTTATGGCGTTTTTCATAATTACAGAATTTTATTTTAAATCCCCACAGATTCTGTCCAATCAGATGAGCTCTTTAGTATTAGTATCTCGTCAGTGCAGCTCCTGATTGGTTCTTGTTAATTATCTGTGTTGTGCTCCGCCCCCAGTCCCGTTACACACTCCCTGATTTCCTCACGCGTTTTCTTTTCTCTCCTTTCAGACTTCTGTCCCCTCACACTGGACATCAACACGGCAAACAGAGACCTCCGTCTGTCTAAATAGAACAAGAAGGTGACACATGAGAGGACAAAAGCTGAATATCCTGATCATCCTGACAGATTAAACAACTAAGTTTTATGCAGAGAGGCTCTGACTGGGAGTCGCTGTTACTTGGAGGTGGAGTGCAGTGGAGACTTCATGAGGATTGGAGTCACATATAAAGGACTGAGAAGGAAAGGATGGGGCTGGGAATGCAGCTTTGGAAACAACGACAAGTCCTGGTGTTTGCAGTGTTCTTATTCCCAGTACTCTGTGTTTCACAATAAGAAGGAGACTGTAATAAGCCCTCCAGCCCCATAATAGGTGTGTATCTGGACTGACCTGCCGGCTCTCTGTCATTTTATAGCGTCTCACACACAATGACACTCCTGCACAGGCTCAACACCTCCTTCACTGAGCCCCTCTATCCAGGGTTTTATCTTAGTCTTAACTTCAGTGTAACAATCAGGCATCTGACACCATGAGACCACTGACCAGTACCCTCCACCGGTCACTTGATGTCCCCACAAGCGCAGGTCCTCTTTGTGTTTGTAGTTTGGGGTAAAACTTAATTTACAGGATGGGTGGGTTGGGGGAGCAGGTCTGTGATTGAATTTGTGGATGAGAATGAGGGGCGAGTGCGGCTGTCAGGGTCTTCATTATTATTGGGTTTGAGTAGCCAATCAGGTGTGTTTGTCATAATGAGGGGCGGAGACACCTCAGACCTTCAAATGCCAGTCTGACCAGTATGGGTCACTGTTGATTCACAGCTACATGACCTTCAGGCTGACACTTCGACAACTACTGAGGCCTCCAAATGTCACTGCATGTCACCTGTTAAGTCTTTCTATATAGTGCCTTTTAATAGTGCTGCTCCAGCAGGACCACAGTACACTCTACCAGTCACTTGATTTCCCCACAAGCGCAGGTTCTTTTTGTGTTTGTAGTTTTTGGTCAAAATTAATTTTGCTGAATTATCAACAGCTCTGTGACTGAATTTGCAATGCAATGAGAATGCAGGGCTAGTGGTATTGTCAGTGTCTCCATTTTTATTGTATTTGAGTAGCCAAGCAGGTGGTTGTGTCATAATGAGGGCCAGAGACACCTCAGATCTGCAAATACCAGTCTAACCAGTGGGGTTACTAATGATTCACAGTCACATGACCTTCAGGCTGACACCCCAACAACTACTGAGGCCCCCCGAGTGTCACTGAATGTCACCTGTTAAGTAGGACAGCCATGTGGTCATGCAGGATCAGCACAACTGAAAGACGCTATATAGACTAAGTGTCAAGAGCTCTTGAATAGTGACTATATGAAGGAGCACAGTGACAGATGTGGCGTTAGTTTTATCCTCTCAACTGATAATTTGTGTTGCTCCATTGATCATTCAGTGGGTCCATCACTGCTTAATGAACTCAATAACAATGTCTGAAGATGATGACTCACTGGTTAGACAGTTGTCAGCCATATTGACAGAGTTTGTTGTTTTACTGAGTCACCTGATGTCACATTAGACATTCAACTGCACCTCCTTTTTCTTGTCCCCAGATTTCTCACTGCTGGTACCCTGGAAACTTCAACATCCTCAAAAAATGAATTCCTGGTCAGTTGATACACCGTTGATATGGATACAAGTGTGTGTGGGCCTTGAAGTGAACTGACATCGCATCCAAGGTTAGAAACTGCCTTGTCCACAAACCTCAAATGGAAAGGCAGAAAATACAGAGAATGGACAGAGGGAGTCACTGATTGGTTAGTAGCCAAAATACTGTATCTTGTGTCCACTCTAAATTTTACACAACAGTTTATACAAAAAGGAAATCTAAAAGATTAAAGCAGAAAGCATTCAGTGAACTCCTGAGCAGTGAAACATACAATACAATACAGTTTATTTTTGTATAGCCCAAAATCACACAGGAAGTGCCGCAATAGGCTTTAACAGGCCCTGCCTTTGACAGCCCCCCAGCCTTGACTCTCTGAGAAGACAAGGAAAAACTCCCAAAAAACCTTGTAGGAAAAATGGAAGAAACCTCGGAAAGGCAGTTCAAAGAGACCCCTTTCCAGGTAGGTTGGGTGCAGTGGGTGTCAAAAGTAGGGGTCAATACAATACAATACACAGAACAGAACAAATACTTAAGACAGCATAATAATAAAATTTTAGAAGTACGGTTTAACAGTAGATGATATGACATAATTAGGTTTGGATATTTTTAGAGTCCTGGAGACCTCATCTATCTAGCTGCCTCCATTTGGCCATGCCACGGCTGAAACGTTGCTCCGATGAAAGGACCCTCTTTCCCATGATTCCTGTGATCCTCCATCAGGGATGACTTTACCATAGGCAGGCAAACAACTTGGCAGGTGGGCGTGGCACCAATGCCACATTTGGGTACCGAGAAAGAAACAGAATAGGTGAGGGTTAGTATTCAAATATAATTATCATGTTACTTATGTTTTAGTGCTAATGACTAACAACAGAGATGCAGTCTGTACAGTTAATCAGCAGCTCTAGTCAGGATATGCTAAACTGAAGTAGTGAGTCTTCAGCCAGGATTTAAAGGCTGAGACAGAGGGGGCATCTCTTATGGAAGCAGGAAGACCATTCCACAGTTTAGGGGCCCTGTAACTAAAAGCTCGACCTCCCACTGTTATTTTATTAATCCTTGGAATCCTAAGCAGACCGGCATCTTGAGATCTTAATGTGCGCTCAGGTTTGTAAGTCATGATAAGTTCAGACAAGTAAGCGGACCTTGGCCATTTAATGCTTTATATGTTAAAAGGAGGATTTTGAAATCTGCCCTAAACTTAACTGGGAGCCAGTGTAAAGATTTAAGAACTGGGTTATGTGTTCATATTTTCTTGTTCTTGTAATAATTCTTGCAGCGCATTTTGGATTAACTGGAGGCTGTATAGAGAACAGTTTGAACAGCCAGTGAACACCGCATTGCAGTAGTCAATCCTACTAGAGATAAATGCATGAATTAATTTCTCACAATCCTGTTTATTTAGAAAGCGCCTTAATTTCCTAACATTTTTAAGATGGAAAAACATGTTTTGGACGACTTTGTAATATGCGCTTTAAATGACATGCTAGAGTCAAAGATAACTCCTAGATTGCGGGCTGATTCAGTAAAATTAATTGGGATTCCAACTGAGTTAAATGACGACAAAATATTGCTGTGATCAGCGTCATTCCCTCCAACAATTAACATCTCTGTTTTATCTGTATTTAAAGACAAGTAGTTCTCATTCATCCATTCCTTTAATTCACTAACACAACTAATTAAAGACAACATCGGAGAAACTTCATTTGATTTAAATGAAAGGTATAACTGGGTGTCATCTGCATACGAGTGAAAATTAACATTATGTTTCCTAATGAGAGATCCCAGTGGAAGCATGTAAAGTGAAAACAGTAAAGGTCCCAGTACTGAGCCCTGCGGACACCATATTGAACTTCTGTGTATAATGATGGAGTACTGTCAGCACATTTCTGTACATACTGGAATCGATTTGATAAATAAGAACTGAACCAAGCGAGCACGGGCCTGTAAGCCCAACATCGTTTTCTAGCCTGTGCAGTAAAATAGAATGGTCAATGGTGTCAAATGCTGCACTTAAGTCCAACAACATAATTACAGTGGAATTTCCTTCATCAGAGGATATCAGAATGTCATTTACAACCCGTGTTAGTGCCGTTTCTGTACTATGACCAGTGCGAAAGCCAGACTGGAATTTCTCAAATAAATTGTAATGCGTAAGGTGTGACTGAAGCTGACTGGCGACTACTTTCTCTAGTATTTTAGAGAGAAATGGTAAATTTGAAATAGGCCTATAGTTATTTAGTATGTGTGGGTCTAGGTCTGACTTTTTAAGTAAAGGTTTAATGACTGACACTTTTAGTGCATCAGGTACTGTGCCATGCAGTAATGAACTATTGATAATGTTAGAATAGGGCTGCAAGAACATCCATTGCACGTTTTACTAGTTTTGTTGGCACTGGATCTAGGGAACAAGTAGTGGGCTTCATTTTAGTAATTAAAGTTAAGACTTCCTGGTGAGTTACAGGATTAAAATTATTAAAGTGCTGAATGCAATGTGAGCAGGGTCTGCTAAGCTAGTATTTGGTTTGTACTGTGATGCTGAGATCTGGGATCTTATATTTTTAATTTTCTCATT
>NW_024380091.1:0-10833 GCF_016835505.1 Polypterus senegalus
CTAAAATGAAGGTGAACTGATTTAAAAATTCAAATAACCAACTTGGCTAAACTTTTAATTCTCGAGATGTTGATAAAGTACAACAGCACTCAAAAATAAAAAGAAATCTGGGAAAGAGCAAAGTGAGTGCACTAAAAAATTTCACTTGTGTTTGGATGAGTAGTAATTTACACAAACTAAATAAGGAGAAAGCAGAAATTTCAGTAATTGGCAATAATGGATATAAAGAGGTTATTAGAAATAAACTTGATCCATTAGGATTAAAAGTCAAGATGGAGGCAAAGAATTTAGGGGTAACTGCTGACTCTGACCTGAATTTTAAATCACATATTAATCAGATTACTAGGACAGCATTTTTTCACTTAAGACATATAGCAAAAGTTAGACCCTTAAAATTGCAAGATGCTGAGAAAATAATTCACACTTTTGTTTTCAGTCAGCTAGATTTGTGTAATGCATTCCTTTCAGGATCACCCAGAAAAGACATCAATCAATTGCAATGAGTGCAGAATGGAGCTGCCAGAATCCTAAATAGGAAAAGAAAATCCAAGCACATCACCCCAGTTCTGATGTCACTACACTGGTTACCGGTGTCATTTAGAATTGACTTTAAAATACTGCTTATGGTTTACAAAGCCTTCAACAATTTGCTCCATCTTATATTTTGGAATGTCTTACATTACACTCCAAATTGTAACCTTAGATCTTCAAATGAGTGTCTCCTTAGAATTCCAAGAGCTAAACTTTAAAGAAGTGGTGAAGTGGCCTTCTGCTGTTATGCACCTAAAATCTGGAATAGCCTGCCAATAGGAATTTACCAGGCTGATACAGTGGAGCACATTAAAAAACTGCTGACAACACATTACTCTAACATGGCTTTCTCAGTGCTTCATCTTAGTTTAATCCTGGTGTTCTGTATATTCAATTAATTATCATTGTTATTCATGGTGGCTTCAAAATCCGTACTAACCCCTACTTTCTCTGCTGTTCTTTTTCCATTTTCTGTGGTGCTGATCTGCCCCCCACCACCAAATCAAAGCACCGTGATGTCCCCACATTGATGGATTAAAGGCCAGGAATCCACATGACCATCATGTCAGTTCTTCCATGACAACCCTAAATACAAGGTGAGTGACTGAGGACATTTATGTTAGGTAGAATACCTTGAGGGAGCTGGGTGGTCTCGTGGCCTCAAAACCCCTACCGATTTTCTTTTTTTCTTTTTTTTTTCTGTCCTCCCTGGCCATCGGACCTTACTTTTATTCTATGTTAATTAGTGTTCCCTTATTTTAATTCTTATTTATTTTGTCTTTTTTTCTCTTTCTTCATCATGTCAGCACTTTGAGCTACATATTTTGTATGAAAATGTGCTATAGAAATAATGTTGTTGTTGTATTAACAGAGAACGAGCATTTTGATTGAGATGACAAAAGCAAATGAGAAATTCAAAAACAGCAGACAATTGTACACAATCAGTTGCATGGATGTACCAAGCATTTGCTATTTGTTTAAAACAATGAGAATTTGCTGTTATGATGTGCACAACTAATAAGTAGATATGGAGTTTGAACAACTAGTTCTGAAAATTTCAATTCTGATCTGAGAAATGCACCAAAAAAAGTGTAATATGGAGCGTGGCCACTAGAGGGAGACGTTTGGCCGCAGGAGGATCCGCTCACATCTCCGATCTGAAAGTCAAGTAACTGATCGTTTTACGTTCTTCTGCTCTTATTAAAGTTAAAATTATTTTAGGTTAGACATTGTTGTGTTAATTATTGTGTTTATGTTTTATTCTTAGTTATTTTATAAATCCATGTGTACCTTTTTCTCCACTTTCAAATCTTCTTTCTCCTCAGACGTTTTATTTTTCACTAGCAGAGTACCCGGCGTTGCCCGGTCTTTTCAAATCAAAATGTTATGGGAGAGAGTATACTGCATTTCATATCTTTCTTACATTGCAAGGCCCATTTTTATGCATTTTTCTTTTGAGGAACCGTGGACATAGAAAGTTAACTAAAATGATAAAATTAACTGATATGAAAAAGATCATAATGGTTGTGAGTGTCAAAAAGAGGAAGATATTATTAAAAAAAGCAGAGGAAAATCATTCCCTGATTTAAAAAATAATATTTTTTAGAGAGAGAATGAATTCAGGTAACATATTATTGCAATACTTGTTTGTAAACTACATTCTTAGTTCAGTTTCCAGGTGCAAAAATAAACACATTTTTCAGCGAACCTACCCTTGAATATGCAACATAAAGTTGCCCATGTGAAAAACATGATGATCTTAAATCAACTCCGCAGTACCAAATAGACTTCCTCTGCGACTTGTTGATCATTGGGAGTTGTAGTCTCTTAAAAGTAAATGGGAGATCTGTCGAAATAAGACGTATCCGAGGAATGAAAACTGTTTCGATTTTTCCCTTCCATGTCAAGTTGATAGCTTCTATCACATTGGACAACATTCTGTTTACATTTCAAAATCGCTCGAGCCATTTGTAAAGTAGCCTCTCTTTTTTTCCGGGTCCTGTCCTGAAAAGTATGTATGGCAATTATCATCAAAATCGCCCCAGCTATTTAGAAGTTTTTTAGGTACATACACATATATATATATATATATATATATATATATATATATATATATATATATATATATATATATATATATATATATATATATAATATTTTGTTTCTCATTGGCTGAGCTTTCAAAGTAGCGACTTCCTTTAAATATCTGACATGCTAATATCTGAGGTATTTCTGACCATTCTTCATACAAAATCTCTCCAGATCAGTTCAATTTGATGGCTGCTGAGCATGGACAGCCTGCTTCAAATCATCCCACAGATTTTCAATGTTCGATATTCAAGTCAGGGGACTGTGACGGCCATTTCAGAACATTGTACTTCTCCCTCAGCATGAATGCCTTTGTAGATTTCCAACTGTGTTTTGGGTCATTGTCTTGTTGGAATATCCAACCCCTGCATAACTTTACATTGTGACTGATGCTTGAACATTATCCTGAAAAATTTGTCGATATTGGGTTGAATTCATCCAACCCTCGACTTTAACAAGGGCCCCTGTCCCTGAACTAGCCACACAGCCCAACAGCATGATGAAACCTCCACCAAATCTGAGAGTAGGTAGCAGATGTTTTTCATGGAATGCGGTGTTCTTCTTCCGACATGCCAAGCGCTTTTTGTTATGACGAAAAAACTAAATTTTTGTCTCATCAGTCCAAAGCACTTTGTTCCCAAATGAATCTGGCTTGTCTAAATGAGCATTGGCATACAACAAGTGACTCTGTTTGTGGCGTGAGTGCAGAAAGGACTTCTTTCTCATCACCCTGCCATACAGATGTTCTTTGTGCAAATTGCGCTGAATTGTAGAACGATGTACAGATGCACCATCTGCAGTGAGATGTTCTTGCAGGTTTTTGGAGGTGATCTGTGGGTTGTCTGTAACCATTCTCACAATCCTGCACATATGCTGCTCCTGTATTCTTCTTGGCCTGCCAGACCTGCTGGTTTATCAGCAACTGTGCCTGTGGCCTTCCATTTCCTGATTCCATTCCTTACACTTGAAACTGACAGTTTAATCCTCTGAGATGACTTTTTGTAGCCTTCCCCTAAACCATGAGACTCAACAATCTTTGTTTTCAGATCTTTGGAGAGTTGCTTTGAGGATCCCATGCTGTCTGTCACTTTTCAGAGGAGAGTCAAAGGGAAGGAAGCACAACTTGCAATTGACCACTTTAAATGCCTTTTACCACTCATGATTGGACACTCCTGTATATGACGTTCAAGGCTTAACGAGCTCATCCAACCAATTCGGTGTTGTAAGTAATCAGCATTGAGCAGTGACAGGCATTCAAATCAGCACAATGACAAGGGGACCCACATTTTTGCAAAGCCAGTTTTTCACATTTGATTTAATTTTATACAACTAAATACGGCCTCACTAAAAATCTTTGTTCAGAAAACATGCCAGGACTCAGATGTTCCTAGGAAATGAAAAACATACTGCTGTTATCTTTTTTGTTGAAAGTAAATTATTATGCAGGCTGAGAGGAGTTCCCAAACTTTTTCATATGACTGTACATACATACACACGTTAACTTTTATTATTATACTATATATATATATATATACTAACTGTGTAAGCCTGTGCTGTTAAAGGCACGGGATCGTAGAAAGTATTGAAATCATCAGAACCATCTGGGCATCTCTCTGCTAGGAGTATTCATGTTTCCGATGTGCTTGCATTGTTTCTGCATTAGCAAGTAAGCGACTGTCTTTTTTCTGAGGTTTCCTTTTGCTGGTGTGCTGACCTCGCTTGCATATTCTCTGTAGCTGGAGTCCTTACCCCGACTTCATCTCTCACTTCCGGGCCAGACAGACACACACACTTCCATGCATAGACATTAATGTATATAAGATATATATATGGCTGTTCATGTCACAAAGACAGAATAAGTCCCAATAATAGTTGGGATGCCAATTCGGCCAACTCTATTTAATTTCAAAAGCAACAGGGGTGCAGTGGTGCTTAGACATAAAGAATGATGACAGTCACTTCCAGTTCGCCCTCTGGTGGTCGTTCGGAGTATCAGATGGATGATAACATGCATACAAAATCGCACGATCACCTTAAGTGCTGTGTAATATCTAAAGCAGACAGAAGTACGAGATCTGAACCAACTGTTGCTATGACCATCACCTTCAGAGATGCTGAAGCAGTCCTGTGTGGTCATCAGATGATGTGAATGGAGAATTAGTGTCAGTCCCAAAGTCTTCTGAAAATGATTAACAAAACCCAGAAAGATGGATATACAATAAATAATCAATGTTAAAATATGCAATATAGTACTGTTAATGAAAAGGACAGACATTCCAGTAAGCCGAGTGCTCATTTCCAGAACATACTTTATTTTTTTTAATTTTCATATTCCACGTTGCTCTGACCTGTAAGGTGACCCCTACATGTTTAGATGGAAATGGAAGAACAAATGACTGGCAATGGAAAGAATGAGCAGAATGAGGATCAGGGGTTTACTGTGAGAAAAAAAAAAATCAGTTTATAATGAAGTGTGACAGGGGATGGATTAAAATTAAAGAGGTGGACTGTGACGAAAAGTGTCATTTAATAAATCCAGCAGACAGTGTGGACAGTCCATTACAGCTCTGACCTTGACTGTGGCCTTATTGTGTTTATTGGAATTCCTGAATGTTACTTTTACTTCTCACATATTCTGTCCAATCAGATGAACTCTTTATTATCAGCACACCCATCTGAGTCTTGTCAGCGCAGCTCCTGATTGGTTCTTGTTAATTGCCTGTGTTGTGCCCCACCCCCTGACCTCTTACACACTCACAGATTTCCTCACTCATTTTCTTATCTCTTCTTTCAGACTTCTGTCCACTCGCACTGGACATCAACACGGCGAGCAGACAACTCATTCTTTCTGAAGGGAGCAAGAAAGTGAAACGAGAGGGCAAGATTGAACATCCTGATCATTCTGACACACTTGACTGCTGTGTCCACGTTCTGTGCAGAGAGGCTCTGACTGGGACTCGCTGTTACTGGGAGGTGGAGTGCAGTAGACACTGGGTGAGGACTGGAGTCGCATATAAAGGATTTGTCAGAACAGGATGGGGCGACGAGTGCGTCCTTGGAAGCAATGGTGAGTCCTGGAATTTGCAGTGTTTTCATTTCAAGTACTCAGTATTACACAATAACAAGGAGACGGTAATCAGTGCCCCCTACAGCCCCAGAATAAGCGTGTATCTCGACTGGTCTGCTGGCTCGCTGTCATTTTATAGCATCTCACACACAATGACCCTCCTGCACAGGTTCAACACCTCCTTCACTGAGCCGCTCTATCCAGGGTTTGGGTTGATTATCTCTGCAGTGTAACAATCTGCCCTCTGACACCATGTGACCTATGACCAGTACCCTCCATCAGTTACTTGATGTCCCCACAAACTCAGGTCCTCCTTGTGTTTGTAGTTTTGGGTGAAAATTAACTTTACAAGATGGGTGAGGTGAAGCAGCACCTTATGACTGAATTTGGGAATGAGAATGCAGGACCTCCATTATTATTGGGTTTGAGTAGCCAATCAGGTGTGTTGTGAGTCATAGTGTGGGGCAAAAACACCTCAGACCTACAAATACCAGTATGACCAGTAGGAGTCATTGATCATTCACAGTCACATGTCCATCACGCTGACACTCCAACAACTGCTGTGGCCCTTGAGTGTCACTGAATGTCGTCTGTTAAATCAGCCAGGCATGTGAACCTGCAGGAACAGCACTACTGACAGGCACTGTATAGACCTCAGTAACAAGAGCCATTGACAAGTGACAACATGCAGGGGCACAGAGTGACAGACATGACCAGAGAGTTGTCCTCTCACAAGACACTTTTTGCCCCTCTATTGGTCATTCACGGGGTCCATCACTTCTGAATGAACGCACTGTGAATGTCTGAATACAAGGACTCATCGGCCAGTCAGAAGTCAGACATATTGACAGAGTTGGGTGTTTTACTGAGTCACTTGATGTCACATTGGACATTAAAGTTCACCTCCTCCTTTCTGTTCCTCATATTTGTCACTACTGGTACCCTGGAATGGCTGACATCCTCAAAACATGAATTCTTGGTCAGTTGACACACTTGACATGGGTACAAATGTGTATGGGCCTTGCAATAGACTGGCTCTCCATTCAACGTTGGGCCCTTCCTTGTCCAAAAGCCTGAAATGGAAAGCGGATAAGAAAGACAATGAAAGAACAGAAGGAGTCACTGACTGGTCAGCCCACCATGTCGAGACAGCTGAGGTGGATTCCAAAATGAATAACCTGGTAGTACCAGGTCAGTAAAACATGAAGAACCACCATTAAACGATCCGAGTCTCGATGATGAAAAAAAGGTCCACCTTCTTTGAGGTAATAAGATCATGCAAGATAAAAGTTGTGTTAGTCACTGACCTCACATTCAGGAAAGCGACCTTGACAGACATAGAGAAGCTCTCTGTAGGCCAAGCTCATGTGAGCTGGTGAATATCAGCAGCATCGAACACGCAGAGAAACCATAAAGGCAGCCGTGGGAAATAGAAATTAAATCTTGTTACCAGCAGCCAAGAGGTTGCATCCTGTAGATGAGAAGATGGGTCGAAGAAGACTCTCAGACATCGGGAATCCAAGCCCAGCTAGGAAGAATGGAGCCAGCATCATTTAACTACTACACTGGTACACCTCCAGTGAGAGCATCTGAGTCTCCGAGAAACACACAACTCAGTCATACAGGTGAACACCGGCGTCCAGGAAGAAAACAAAGGCGGAGGTTCAAATAAAGTCAATTCAGAAAATGAAAACTGAAAAGGTAATATGCTGAGGAAGAACACCCGATCATAGAACAGTAGATACTGAGAGGTACCAATACATAAAAACAATATTAAAACATATAGTATATGAAAGAGTTGAACAAACAGTGTGTATTATCTGAAATATGTATTATATAATGTATTATTAACTTAAAGTTCTTGACATTGAGGAATTCATAAATCAGTTATTTCAGCGTTCCACACTTGAACACTATGGATTTGTGGAAATTATTTTCTGTATTTTTGAAAATTAATGATAAAATAGTGTTCATAGGCTTTACTGTCGAGTACAAGATAGCTATATTTTTTTGGGGTTCTGTTAATAAATCAATAAATTAATAAACACTGAATGTATGTGGTAAACACATAACTGCCCTGATAAATACCATCTTCCAACTTTAATTCACTAATTATGCACTTTTTAATCTGTCTATAGTTACTGAAATTGCTTTATAACTCAAGTATTTTTCAGTGTTGCTTTGAAGATTCATTTTTCTTGACATTTGTGTCACATTGAGGGGCACACTGGTTCTCCTTTACAGTTTCTAGCAATCATTTTACAAATCAGACATTAAATTCAATTTATCAGCCTACCCTTTCAACAACATGTCCTCTGAGGTAGATTGGAGCAACTTCTGCCTCTTGAAATCCCTAACCAGCTCCTTGCTTGACTTTACTGACATTAATGGTTAGATTTTTGCACTGGCACCACTGACACAGCAGATAGACCACTTTTCTAATTAGTCTTATCATCAGACCTGTGTTGTTGGTAAATTCAGCAAATGTAATAATGGAGTTGGAGTCGTCTCTGGCCACATAGTCTTAACTGAACTGAACGAGGAGTGCAGGACAGTGTTGACCACACAACCCTGTTGTTATTAAATTGAGTCTTTAAAAGGCAATATGAGTGTCATACCTCTAAAAGAAACCCAAGAAGCCAACCAAACTGTGACCAACCGGCACAGAAGAGGCTCACCTAAGGTCAGTCAGCCCCCAAATACTACATGTTGACATCAGGCCCCAAAAATGGGAAGCTGTCAAAATAACACAAATTGAGGAAAACCATCAACCCCTGGTCCTGAGTCATATAATGAGGAGTTTGATGGTCAAAAATTAAGTAAAATAAAAATTTTTAAAGATATAAAAATAATAATAAACAATAAAAATGCAGTGTTCTAGTTTTACTAGGACTCTGCCTTCAGTCATGATTTGCTTACTTAATTGAGTTATTAATTATTTTGTGGTATTTCTCTACGTAAATGTTTTTGTTACGTGCTTTTCATTTGGTGAATCATTTTGTAATTGTTTATAATGTTCATTTAATTTGTTGTTTTGTTTGTTTGTTGTATTATAGTAGTATTTCCCTCAATTTACCCTTTACCTGTTTTCTTCAAGGGTAAGAGAACTTGTCAAGTTCGTTAACAGGTTGGTCTACTGTTGCATTTTAAGTTCAACACACACATACACAGCTATACGCATACAGACAGAAACTCAACAGTACCACATGAATGACAAACACACAGCTGGTTAATCTCTAGCACTTTAAACAACACAAGTGCCTTATGAATAACACAACTTGTCAAGGTCCTAGGACTTCATGAAACTTACATACAAACTGACCCTAAACACAACAGTGCCCCATGAATGACAAACACACAGCTGGTTAACCTCTGGCACTTT
Organism: Polypterus senegalus; assembly: GCF_016835505.1. Lineage (NCBI taxonomy): Eukaryota > Metazoa > Chordata > Cladistia > Polypteriformes > Polypteridae > Polypterus > Polypterus senegalus. The sequence goes on from NW_024380091.1 coordinate 9,069, forward strand.
AAACCACACAAGTGCTTTAGGAATAACACAGCCTGTCACTCTCTCAGCACTTCAAGAGACCTACTTATTATTGGCACGAACAACATACGATGTTTTAATGATATCTCAGACATAAATATTACTTTTGGTCTCCAAGAATACATTTAAACATACAAAGGCTCAGCACTTTTGACTACAGGCCATTTATCAGCCAAGAAAGACTTACTTCACGTCCTGTTCCCTACTATTGGGTGGAGCTCACACCCTCAGCCTTAATAAACCTTGCAGCATGGAGCGTATTTCAAACCTCCGGCTGCACCAGGGGCCTCATGCATAAACGGTGTGTAAGCACAAAAATGTTGCGTAAGAATGTTTCCACATTCAAATCATGATGTATAAAACCTACACTTGGCGTAAAGCCATGCACTTTTCCATGGTACCTCATACCCTGTCATATGCAAGTTCTCCGCTCGGTTTTGCAGACTGGCGGCACCCAGAGTCAAAGCAGTGATACTGTTCCTGTGTGGTTACCCTTTATTTCTTAGAACCACATTTCTGACGCGGCTTTATAAATACACTGAAACTAACCGGATATTGTTTATTAGTGTAATGCATCTGATTGTAGATTACCTGTAACAATATAATTTCCCAGGGAATAGCCATAGTATTCCAAATACCATAACTGCCTTAGCGTTGTTACTCTCACTGCACCTTCTTCTTCTTTTTCTTCTTTCAGCTGCTCCCGTTAGGAGTTGCCACAGCGGATCATTTTTTTCTGTATTACTCTCACTGCACCACTTAGAGTATTTATATCACTGTATCTGAGTGGGGAATCACAGCAGCAGCTGATTGGAAAGAGAATTATCGGTGTACTGCATCAAGCACATGCTACCAAAGCCACGGCAAAACGTTTCAAAGCCTTTTCTGTATGGACCTGGCGGTTCAGAAACAGTTTCATCCCAAGAACTATAAAGGCACTCAATCAATTGCTCCTTGTAGATCTGTTTATACTTATAAGTACAATCACCTCACTGTAAACATGCACTACAGTTATAATAGTGCACCACCTGCGCCACTTTATAAAGCGCGTATTTACATATGATGACAATATCATTTTTAAGATGAAATGCAGCAAAATATGTTGATTATATTATACAGATAAAACTTTAACTTCATTTAAATAAACTGTATTGTTAATAATTAAACATGTGAGGACATGGTGCCACAGCGCTAGCAAGTTGCCTTGCATTGTATATTTACTGAGGCTGGTGCGACACTGGAAGGATAGATGGATAGAATAATTAAAAACGTATTATGAAGATATTTCAGTGTTCCTTAAACGTTTTGAAGAATCGTCGTTGTAAGCTTACAGATGGCTTAACGTCTATTACTGAGCTGATTGTGTGGCGATTGGGTATTTGGGGAAAGAAAAGTAAGGACAGGAATTGCAGGTTAGTACGTTTGAAAGAGACAGTACTGCTACAATAAATTATTTCATTGAAGGTCGCGCATGGTGCAGCAGCATCTTGTGTGAGACATGAACAATGTCTGCGCCATCGTATTCACATGTTTAATAACATGCTTTCATTCCAATCATCATGAAAATTAGGTAACACTTTATAATAACTGCAAACTATGAGGCATTATTAAGTATGACTAAATACTTTGTTCATCATTTAGAAAGCATCGCTTCCACATTAATTGGCATTAGCAACCACTGTATAAATGCGGTAACAGACTAAGTGGTTGGTAATGCCAATTAATGTGAAATGCTTTCTAAATGATG
>NW_024380092.1:0-6038 GCF_016835505.1 Polypterus senegalus
AAAAAAAATGGCACGGAATACACAAAAGATAAATAACATAAGAAATAAATACTAAACTATAAGTAAACCTAGCAGTAAATACAAAATATATCTCCTATTATAAAAAAAATCCTGGAAAACACAGGCGTGAGCGTGATCTTCACGTTAAGATCACGGAAGACATTTAAAGAATCCACAGATGAAAGAGATTGGCAACAGAGCACCTCTGGGGACCTTAAACATGAGACTTTGTGCAAGAGATTTACAGGACTCGAGATGGGACATGAGATTCTTGCAAGACATGCCTACCTACAATCATAAATAAGCCAAGAGGCAGAAAACATTCAGTCATCTAAGAATTTGAGCACACACAGGGCTCTCAAGCATATAAGCGATAAGGACAGTCAGTATAAACGGAAATGTAGATGACTAAATGAAGAAGAGCAGCCGGAGAAAAGAGACTCAAAAGTGTTGGAGAGACAAAAGAAAAGTAATCTAGGTACAAATCAGAAAATAAGGAAAGGAATTATCAGCCGAACAAGTGGACTGAAAAAGCATCCAATCGGGCTCAGAATTAAAAGACAGAGTAAAAGAGAAAGCAGAACTTCATAAAGACGTCACAAACGTTGCGCTAAATACATGCAGAGCAGGTTAGAGATTATGAAATCAGTTGAATTTGAAAGGCTCAAAAAACCAAAAAACGGTGAGATACACATTTGGAGAAAGTAAAAGAATATAAAAGTAGGAATATTAGAAAGTATAAAAAAGAAAGTAAAGATCACAGTAGTACAAACAAACAAACTGCCTCATTTAACTATGCACCTGCCTAAATTTGGCTTTACAATAATCACTGCACTATTGCACCTTAACACTTAATTCTACTTTATTCACATAATTTTACTTATTTATTATGTTCTACTATACGGTTATCTTTCAATCTATGACTTGTTGTTAATTTAACTGATATTCTTCTAACTTTGCACAGTTTTTGATAAGCGATCAGGATGCATTTCACGCGTGTTGTCCTGTATAACTATGAATGTGACAAATAAAGAATCTTGAATCTTGAGAATATCAAAACGGACTTTACCTCACATGCATTTATTGGTTACTTTGAAAAAATTCTTAACTGCTGATGCTGTAGATTGTTTTGTCGTGCTGAAATTCCAAACAGAGAAACCTATCCTGAATTATGGCACAAAGTCAATAAACACGTCTAACTGACCTTATTAAAAGATTCAGCACGCTTGGGACTCTAAGATTCCAAATATTGTTTTACAGAGTTCTGAAATAAAAGTGAAAGAATGAAATAGCAACAATTCAAAGAAAAATCTTAAAAGTGTGCATCGGAAAAACCCAAAAACGGGGCTGGCGAGTAAAGAAACAGGGTAAGCCTAGTTATAACAAAAATATAAAGCAAGTAATAATTAAGAAACAACAAAAACAAGGAAAGCATACTTAAGTCAGGGAATAAACTCCAGGGTGAAAAGTAACACCATGAGCATATGGGCAGCACTTCAGTTTTGCCACTATTTTACCAGTTTTATCATTCCTAAAAGTTGTCAGCTTGGTAACTCTCTCCAGAACAGTCTAACATTATCTCTTTCTTGATGATAAAGTTTTTTATTTTAGAAAAGTAACTTCTAGAACACAAGCCTATTTTTACTCAGTCGATTCAGTCTTCCTGGACCATGAATACTGATTTGACATTTTTCTCTTTACTGACAAATCCATTTGTGTTTCATATCACCAAAAAGTGTAATTTTCTTAAGAGATTTTTAATGCCCTATCTATTCCCCTAAACCAGCCGGGCCGCAAGAGAACTGCCTGCTTATTGCTCGTCAACATTTGAAAAACATCCATTGGAATTTAACTCATTGTCACCCTCCTATAGAAACTTTAGTTCATATTAGAAAAAATATAATAAATATTATATAATATAAAGAAACTTTGTGAATTCATCCAGAGGTTGACATAAAGATCACTCAAGAACTGACAAGGAGCAGCTGGATAAGCACATCTGGAGCCAAACTTTCAAAAGCACCGACTTTGTTAACAATATCCTTCCTTGGGAATGTATTTTTATCAAAGACTGCACTCGGGATTAAATGTAATCTTCAACTGCAGCACAACAGAGTAAATCATTGATGTAAATAGAATTATTGAAAGACTAAACTTTGTCGTTTCTGTGTTCTTAAACCATCTTCCAGTTACACAATGCACCCAGTCATTGTCACATTTAACATTCCCTGCTGCTTAACCTGTCTTGTTACCCAAAGCATCAACACTCAGTTTCATTCAAGGCTTTACCGTTTTTCCTTTCATAGACATAAAATACGACACACATTTCCTCTACATACGTGTCCAATAATAATAGTGAACTGGCGAGAACGAGGAAAAGCAAAGATGGGAATATTCATGACAAGAGTCTGGGCATCACGATGATAATGTTCCTTGTCACTCATTACAAGAGCTTGTCTGCCATCCCTCGGTTACACTGGCACACGTTCCACTCGGGGGCAAATGCAATGGAGAATACCGACAATGTACACCTTCAGAAGTGTAATAAATTGACTGTATAAGTAGAACATTTCAGATAAACTATGAATTTTGTTAATCATAAACAATGCAACATAACTATTATATGTGTTGTTACTTTTTTTATTTATTCTCACAAAATGTTATGTATCTACATGGGAAATGAACATAGGTAATATGTTTATAATTATTCTCACTAAAATACACTGTCAAAATATATTAATGAGCAAATTGAGACACATTAGCCTTTAGGAAATATAAAAGCGTGTGCACTGTCATTTGGGACAGAATGTTTTTTTAACGTGACGCACTCTCAACGGGACGCAATGTCACGAAAAAAAGAAACAGCACAGTCCATGCAAACTCAAATCCTCCTTGATTTTTGACCTTATGATTAATTGTCAATATCAAATGAATAACGTCATTTTAAGAAGATGACAAGTCTGCTATAGTTCAATTAACGCCTTTTAAAAGTTTGCTTATACAGAATATAAAACAGAATCTCAATGATACAGGACTCGAAGTAGTAACGAATAATATGTGACACTGAGAAATTATAATTCCTAATAACGGAACAAGTAAAAAATACGACTTCCTAAACGGACACTGTAAATGTAGGCATTTCAATAAATAATTTAGGAGACTTGTGTGTGCATTTCAATGTCAATTTAAGAACTACGAGGCTACCTGTTGTGTATAAACGATAGCTCAAGCAGCACTAACAGTAAATAGTCTAACAGGACAATGACTAACTGAAACGAAGATGCTCTGCCGCTACAATAAAGGTTCACACTGTTGTTTTGCATGTTTAGAAGGCTGATTGGCTGAAACTGTTTATAGCTAATTGTCCCAAGTTGGAAGTGCAGTATACTGATCAGAAACGAAAAGACAAATTTAGGCATGTTGCACAGTAGTTTGTTTTTTTACAATACAAATTCAGTACGACATCACGGTCTCCAAACACACAAATATGAAGCTTATTATGTTTTACAGTGAAACTCTTTACATACACAATATAATTAGGCGGTACTCCCCCTGCTTCACGGCAGCCCAACGATATCTCAATTTGCTCGCTATTCGTCCAAGCTGAAAATATTGCTAAATGGAGGAATTGAAAAAAAAAAACCTTTCACAAGAGGAGGATCAATGACGCAAACCCCCGATGTTTTTACTGAGAGACAGTTGCAATACCATTCAGCCACTTAATCAGGATAATTAACGAGCTCCCCACAACTGAACTACTACTACTGTTCTTACATGCGGCAGATGTAGAAATATGTTGTTTGACATATGCATGTTAAATTGGTTTAATTGAACAGAGTATCATTGTTGTATTCTTCTAATGAAGACGAAAAAATTATATTTATAGATGTATACTATATGAAGATGCGGTTTTGAACAACATTAAGCGTGCTCCATAAAAAGGTTGCATGATTTACCAAATCTATAATAATAAAAGGCAAAGCCCTCACTGACTGACTGACTGACTCATCACTAATTCTCCAACTTCCCGTGTAGGTAGAAAGCTGAAATTTGGCAGGCTTATTCCTTACAGCTTACTTACAAAAGTTAAGCAGGTTTCATTTCGAAATTCTACACGTAACGGTCATAACGGTCGATAACGGTCAACAACGTCCGCCATGTTGAACTTTCTTATTTATGGCCCCATCTTCACGAAAATTTTGTAGGCGCTTCCCTGCGCCAACCCGAAACCAATGTACATACTTATTTCGGTGGTATGACGCCACTGTCAGCTGCCATATTGAACTTTCCAACGCTCACCAATCTCCAACTTCCGTGTAGGTAGAAGGCTGAAATTTGGCAGGCCCATTCCTTACAGCTTACTTACAACAATTAAGCAGGTTTCATTTCGAAATTCCAACGCATCATAACGGTCAACAACGTCCGCCATGTTGAACTTTCTTATTTACGCCCCATCTTCACAAAAATTTGGTAGGTGGCTTCCCTGAGCTAACCGAAACCACGTATGCATTTATTTCGGTGGTATGATGCCACTGTCAGCCCATATTGAATTTTCCAACATCACTAATTCTCAACTTCCTATAGGAAGAAGGCTGAAATTGGCAGGTCATTCCATACAGCTTACTTACAAAAGTTAAGCAGGTTTCATTTCAAATTTACGCGAATGGTCATACGGTCAACAATGTCCGCCATGTTGAACTTTCTTATTTATGGCCCCATCTTCGAAATTTGGTAGGCGGATTCCTTGCACTAACCGAAACCAATGTACGATTCTTATTTCGGTGGTATGATGCCACTGTCGGCCGCCATATTGAACTTTTCAACAGTGCTTTGCTACTTATGGGCCCATCTTCAAGAAATTTGGTACACGGGTTCCCAACGCTAACTGAATCCTACTTACGTACATATATCGTCCATAGCCTGCAGCTCGGTCACGTGTGAAGAGCCGTTGGTCCCCATCCCAACGCCTCCCACGTTGTTGGCTGCCTGCCTATAAGGCCGTCCGCCGCTCCAGTCTCTACATTCCTCTTGCTTCGATTCACTAGGATTCACGTCTCCCTACTGATAACTACAGCCTTTTTGTTTAATCCACGGCTTCTCCGCTGTTTTATTGTTTATTTATTACAATTATAATTATTGTATAGGTATTTTACACTTACTTTACATTGCTCAGGTACCCATTTCCTATCATTCCAACCCCCATTACCATGTCTATCGAGATGATCACTATCGATCAAAGAACTATCACTTACGAGTGGTTTCCATGCCCGGAGATACCACCTACCTTTTCCATTCTATTTGTTACATATTGCACGGCCATATCAGGCTCACTCTTGATATCCAGAGGAACATTGTGTCTTATGTATTGAATGACTGGGACAGGTTCAATGTGTGAACGGATGACGGTACAGGAGATAATTATACTACACAAGAGCATTATAAGAGTGAAATGCTTAAGCCCTTCACCTATGGTTCTGCATGTGAGTTGATGGCTGCCGCTGAATTGTTCGGTTATCTTTCAAGTGTGAAATGGTCAAATATTTTACACTTTGACAACCGTCAATGCCTTTAAACATCTTAGATTCACAGGTGACGATTTCAGTAGTGGACACTTTGAGTTTATGAATGTTTAAACTCTTAAAAGCTGGATGTGATTTTATCGCTGAAATCGGTTGTGTGCTTACAAACGAGAGTTTTGATCACTTTGTAAAGAAAAGCCAAGCAAAATGACACCTTTTATTGGCTAACTAAAAGATTACAATATGCAAGCTTCGAGGCAACTCAGGCCCCTTCTTCAGGCATCTTCCCACAATCCAAAACATGCCAGTTAGGTGGATTGGCGATTCTGAAATTGGCCCTAGTGTGTGCTTGGTGGTGGGTGTGTTTGTGTGTGTCCTGCGGTGGGTTGGCACCCTGCCCAGGATTGGTTCCTGCCTTGTGCCCTGTGTTGGCTGGGATTTGCTTAGCAGACCCCGGGACCCCGTATTCATCCGTTGGAAAATATATGGTTTTTTTTTATATATATATATATATATATA
>NW_024380093.1:0-4782 GCF_016835505.1 Polypterus senegalus
TTTTCAAAAGACTTTTACTGCCTGAAAACTAAGGATTAAACCTCAAACAAATTGTGAACACAAACATCTGTAGTAAATTTAAAATGAATTCGAACTTTATGGTGGAAATCAAGTTTAAAATGTTTAAAGTGATTCAACCTAACTGCTTTGGTGAATCCAATGACTTATTCAAAACGTGAAATCAAATACTCTTAAAGTTTTGAATAGAATTCAAACCTGTTATAGTTAACGATGCTGTTTAACGTTTTCAAAGTGAACCAACTTTTTTTCAAATTGAATTTCCTGAAGTTGGGAAAATGAAGTTAATTAAACAAAGTCTGTTGGAAACCAATTAACAATAAGCAGTTTAAATTAACCAAAACTTTTAAGTTAACTGGTGGAAAAGCTTTCAATGTTAATATTCAATTTAGCACTGTTGTCCTGATTCAGTTACCTCTGCCAAACCTGTGAAAGTAAATCGGGATTTGCAAAATGAAATTCAGACCATAGGTTTAAAAAATTGACTGTTTCATTTTTAAACAATTCAACATTCACATCTTTTGAACCCTGCTTCATGGTAAAATAAGTTGACTTAACTCAAATCTGTGGAAATTAAAAACTCTGTAAAAGTTTAAAAATGAACTTTTCAGTTTATGGTGGAATTTAGCCTTTCACTGTTCAAAGTGATTTCATCTCAACGTTACTTTTTGAAATCCAATTACCTTAATAAACTTTGAAATCAAATAGTCTCTGGTAAACCAGTTCTAAATATGAATTCCGCAGTACCTTATGGTTAAGAACTTGATGGTTTCAACTGTTTTTAAAGTGCAATCAACTTTACATATTACTTTTTGAAATCCCCTTGACTTCATGGGCCAAAACTGAAGTTGAGTGAAACTCAATGAGTCTTGGAAACCACTTGAAACACATCTGCTACATAGTTTTTTCAGAAATGAACTGTTTTAACAGTTTCCTGGTGGAAAACAAGTTACACATGGTAACAAAGTGATTTTCAGCCCTGAAGCGTTATGTGAATTCAGTTACCTTCAAATCAAACTCTGTGGAAGTCAAAATACTCTGGTAAAGAGTTCTAAATGATGAATTCCCGTACCTTTATGGTTAAGAACTGTTTGGATGGTTTCCACTGTTTTAAAGTGCACTTCAACATCTCATACTCACTTTGAAATCCATTGACTTGCATTGGGCCAAAACGAGTTAGTGAAACCAATGAGTCTGTTGTGAAACCACTTGAAACAAATCTGCTCATAGTTTTTACAGAAATGAACTGTTTTGAACAGTTTCGGTGAAACAAGCCTTTACACTGTGTACACAAAGTGATTTTCAGGCCCTGAACGCGTATGGGAATTCAAGTTACCTTCAATCAAACTCTGGAAAGTCAAAATACTCTGGTAAAAGCAGTTCTAAATGATGAATTCCCAGTACCTTTATGGTTAAGAACTGTTTGATGGTTTCCCAACTGTTTTCAAAGTGCACTTCAACATCTCATACTCACTTTTGAAATCCCATTGACTGCATTCCAAACTGAAGTTGAGTGAAACTCAATGAGTCTGTTGTGAAACCACTTGAAACACATGATAGTTTTTACAAAATGAACTGTTTTGAACAGTTTCCTGTGGAAAAGCCTTTACACATTGTACACAAAGTGATTTTCAGGCCCTAAACGCATTATGGTGAATTCAAGTACTCAAATCAAACTCTGTGAAAGTCAAAATACTCTGGTAAAAGCAGTTCTAAAGATGAATTCCAGTACCTTTATGGTTAAGAACTGTTTGATGGTTTCCCAAATGTTTTCAAGTGCACTTCAACATTCATATCACTTTGAATCCCATTGACTTGCATGGCCAAAACTGAAGTTGAGTAAATCATGAGTCTGTTGTGAAACCACTTGAAACACATCTGCTACATAGTTTTTCAAATGAACTGTTTTGAACAGTTTCCTGGTGGAAAACAAGCCTTTACACATGTGTACACAAAGTGATTTCAGGCCCTGAAACGCTTATGGTGAATTCAGTTACCTTCAAATCAAACTCTGTGGAAAGTCAAAATACTCTGGTAAAAGATTCTAAAGATGAATTCAGTACCTTTGGTTAAGAACTGTTTGGATGGTTTCCCAACTGTTTTAAAGTGCACTTCAACATTCATACTCACTTTTGAAATCCCATTGACTTGCATTGGGCCAAAACTGAAGTTGAGTGAAACTCAATGAGTCTGTTGTGAAACCACTTGAAACACATCTGCCATAGTTTTTACAGAAATGAACTGTTTTGAACAGTTTCCTGGTGAAAACAAGCCTTTACATGTGTACACAAAGTGATTTTCAGGCCCTGAAGCGTATGGTGAATTCAAGTTACCTTCAAATCAAACTCTGTGGAAAGTCAAAATACTCTGGTAAAAGCAGTTCTAAATGATGAATTCCCAGTACCTTTATGGTTAAGAACTGTTTGGATGGTTTCCCAACTGTTTTTCAAAGTGCACTTCAACATCTCATACTCACTTTTGAAATCCCCATTGACTTGCATTGGGCCAAAACTGAAGTTGAGTGAAACTCAATGAGTCTGTTGTGAAACCACTTGAAACACATCTGACATAGTTTTTACAGAAATGAACTGTTTTGAACAGTTTCCTGGTGGAAAACAAGCCTTTACACATGTGTACACAAAGTGATTTTCAGGCCCTAAAACGCGTTATGGTGAATTCAAGTTACCTTCAAATCAAACTCTGTGGAAAGTCAAAATACTCTGTAAAAGCAGTTCTAAATGATGAATTCCCAGTACCTTTATGGTTAAGAACTGTTTGGATGGTTTCCCAACTGTTTTCAAGTGCACTTCAACATCTCATACTCACTTTTGAAATCCCATTGACTTGCATTGGGCCAAAACTGAAGTTGAGTGAAACTCAATGAGTCTGTTGTGAAACCACTTGAAACACATCTGCGACATAGTTTTTACAGAAATGACTGTTTGAACAGTTTCTGGTGAAACAAGCCTTTACACATGTGTACACAAAGTGATTTTCAGGCCCTGAAGCGCGTTATGGTGAATTCAAGTTACCTTCAAATCAAACTCTGTGGAAGTCAAATCCTGTAAAGCTGAGTTCTAAATGATAATTCCCCATACCTTTTGTTAAACTTTTGATCTTGCACTGTTGTTCAAAATGCACTTCGAACATCTCATATCTTTTGAAATCCATTGACTTGCATGACCAAAACGAAGTTGAGTGAAACTCAGAGTCTTTATGAAACCATTTGAACAATTTCTTGGAAAACAAGCTTTTACAAATGACTGTTTTACAAAAGTTTTCAGGTCCAAAAAGCCTTAATGGTAACAAGTGATTTTCAGGCAAATCGGGAGTAATATGGTGAATCAGTTCTAAATAATTCCCTGTGAAAGTCATACTCTGGTTAGAAGCTTTAGTTCTAAATGATTTCCAGTACCTTTATGGCTTAAGAACTTTTGATGTTTCCCAACGTTTCAAAGTGCATAACTGCATATCACTTTTGAAATCCCATATTGTTGAACATTGAAAACAAGCTGATGAAATGTTATGAGTCTGTTGTGAAACCATTTGAACATTCTGACAATTTTACAGAAATGATGTTTGAAAGATTTCAGGCTGAAACAAGCCTTCACTGTTCAAGTGATTCATCAACCTGTGGAAGTCTACTTGGTAAGAATTCTAAATGATGAATTCAAGTACTTATGGTAAGAAATCTTCTGGTAAAGCAATTCTTAAATAGAATTCCCAATCCTTATTTAAGAACTGTTTGAAGTTCCCAACTGTTTTCAAAGTGCACTTCAACATCTCATACTCACTTTTGAAATCCCCATATGACTGCATTGGGCCAAAACTGAAGTTGAGTGAAACTCAATGAGTCTGTTATGAAACCACTTTGAAACACATCTGCACATAGTTTTTACAGAAATGAACTGTTTTGAACAGTTTCCTGGTGGAAAACAAGCCTTTACACATGTGTACACAAAGTGATTTTCAGGCCCTGAAAGCGCTTATGGTGAATTCAAGTTACCTTCAAGTCAAACTCTGTGGAAAGTCAAAATACTCTGGTAAAGCAGTTCTAAATGATGAATTCCCAGTACCTTATGTTAAGAACTGTTTGGATGGTTTCCCAACTGTTTTTAAGTGCACTTCAACACTCATACTCACTTTTTGAAATCCCATTGACTTGCATTGGGCCAAAACTGAAGTTGAGTGAAACTCAATGAGTCTGTTGTGAAACCACTTGAAACACATCTGACATAGTTTTTACAGAAATGAACTGTTTTGAACAGTTTCCTGGTGGAAAACAAGCCTTTACATGTGTACACAAAGTGATTTTCAGGCCCTGAACGCTTATGGTGAATTCAGTTACCTTCAATCAAGTCTGTGGAAAGTCAAATACTCTGGTAAAGCAGTTCTAAATGATGAATTCCCAGTACCTTATGTTAAGAACTGTTTGATGGTTTCCAACTGTTTTCAAAGTGCACTTCAACATCTCATACCACTTTTGAAATCCCCTTGACTTGCATTGGGCCAAAACTGAAGTTGAATGAAACTCAATGAGTCTGTTGTGAAACCACTTGAAACACATCTGCGACATAGTTTATACAGAAATGAACTGCTTTGAACAGTTTCCTGGTGGAAAACAAGCCTTTACACAGTGTGTATTCACCAAAGTCGCTTGAACTTCAAGTTCTAAGTGACTACCTTTTGAAAGTCACTTTCATGACTTTTGAACCCCTTGTGCATTGCAAAACTGAAGTTGAATGAACTCAATGAGTCTGTTGT